>NW_028270149.1:24377802-24571552 GCF_037043375.1 Chiloscyllium plagiosum
TAGCTCAGTGAGTTTTTACACGTGGAAATGGCCTAGTGAGTTTGTACGCAGATGGAAATAGTTCAGTGTGTTTGTACACATGTGGAAATGGCTCAGTGAGTTTGTATACATGTGGAAATGGCTCAGTGAGTCTCTATACACGTGGACATCACTTAGTGAGTTTGTACACATGTGGAAATACCTCAGGGGGTTTTTTACACATGTGGAAATTGATCAGTGTGTTTGTATACATGTGGAAATGGCTCAGTGAGTTTGTTTACATGTAGAAATGGCTCAGTGAGCTTGTATACGTGTGGGGATGTCTCAGTGAGTTTTTACACATGTGGAAATGGCTCCGTGAGTTTGTATACATGCGGAAATAACTCAGTGAGATTGTGCTCATTTGGTAATGGCTCAGTGAAATTATACATATGTGGAAATGGCTCAGTGAGTTTGTATACATGTTGAAATGGCTCCGTGAGTTTGTACACATGTTGAAATGGCTCATTTGTATACATGTGGAAATGGCTCAGTGAGATTGTGGACATGTAGAAATAGCTTTTTTGTAGAACTGTGGAAATGGCTCCGCGAGTTTATATACTAGTGGAAATAGCTCAATGAGTTTGTTCTCAGGTTGAAATAGCTAGATTGTGTAGATGTGGAACATGTAGAGTTTGTGTACATGTAGAAATAGCTCATTTGTATACATGTGGTAATGGCTCAGTGAGTTTATATACATGTGGAAATGGCTTAGTGAGTTTGTACACATGTGGAAGAAGCTCAGTGAGTTTGTACACATGTGAAAATAGCTCAATGAGCTTGTACACATGTGGAAATAGCTCATTGAGTTTGTACACATGTGGAAATAGCTCAGTGAATTTTGCGCATATGGAAATAGCTCAGTGAGTTGGTATACATGTGGAAATAGCTCATTGAGTTTGTACACATGTAGAAATAGCTCAGTGAGTTTGTACACATGTGGAAATGGCTCAGTGAGTTTGCATACATGTGGAAATGGCTCAGTGAGTTTGTATAAATGTGGAAATGGCTCAGTGAGTTTGTATACATGTGGAAATAGCTCATTTGTATACATGTGGCAATGGGTCAGTGAGTTTGTATACATGTGGAAATAGCTCATTTGTATACATGTGGAAATGGCTCAGTCAGTTTGTACACATGTGGAAATGGCTCAGTGAGATTGTGTACATGTAGAAATAGCTCGTTTGTAGACCTGTGGAAATGGCTCGGCGAGTTTATATACTAGTGGAAATAGCTCAATGAATTTGTACTCATGTGGAAATAGCTAGATTGTGTAGATGTGGAACTGGTACAGTGAGTTTGTGTGCATGTAGAAATAGCTCATTTGTATACATGTGGTAATGGCTCAGTGCGTTTATATACATGTGGAAATGGCTCAGTGAGTGTGTACACATGTAGAAATAGCTCAGTGAGTTTTTACTCGTGGAAATGGCCTAGTGAGTTTGTACGCAGATGGAAATAGTTCAGTGTGTTTGTACACATGTGGAAATGGCTTAGTGAGTTTGTATACATGTGGAAATGGCTCAGTGAGTTTGTATACATGTGGAAATAGCTCATTTGTATACATGTGTAAATAGCTCAGTGAATTTGTATACATGCAGAAATAGCTCAGTGTGTTTGTACACATGTGGAAATAGCTGACTGAGTTTGTACACATGTGGAAATGGCTCAGTGAGTTTGTATGCATGCGGAAAAAACTCTGAGATTGTGCTCATTCAGTAATGGCTCAGTGAAATTGTACATATGTGGAAATGGCTCTGTGAGTTTGTATACATGTGGAAATAGCTCAGTGAGTCTCCATACACGTGGATATCGCTTAGTGTGTTTGCACACATGTGGAAATAGCTCAGTGAGTTTGTACACATGTTGAAATGGCTCAGTGTGTTTGTATACATGTGGATTCCTGAAGAAGAGCTTATGCCCGAAACTTCGATTCTCCTGTTCCCTGGATGCTGCCAGACCTGCTGCGCTTTTCCAGCAACACATTTTCAGCTACATGTGGAAATAGCTCAGTGAATCTCTATACACGTGGACATCGCTTAGTGTGTTTGTACACATGTGGAAATGGCTCCGTGAGTTTGTATACATGCGGAAATAACTCAGTGAGATTGTGCTCATTTGGTAATGGCTCCGTGAAATTGTACATATGTGGAAATGGCTCAGTGAGTTTGTATACATGTTGAAATGGCTCCGTGAGTTTGTATACATGTGGAAATGGCTCAGTGAGTCTCTATACACATGGACATCGCTAAGTGAGTTTGTACACATGTGGAAATACCTCCAGGGGTTTGTACACATGTGGAAATTGCTCAGTGCGTTTGTATACATGTGGAAATGGCTCAGTGAGTTTGTACCCATGTGGAAATGTCTCATTGAGTTTCTACACATCTGGAAATCGCTCAATGAGTTTGTACACATGTGGAAATGGCTCAGTGAGTTTATACACATGTGGAAATAGCTCAGTGAGTTTATACACATGTGGAAATACCGCAGGGGTTTGTACACATGTGGAAATTGCTCAGTGCGTTTGTATACATGTGGAAATGGCTCAGTGAGTTTATACACATGTGGAAATAGCTCAATGAGTTTATACACATGTGGAAATACCGCAGGGGTTTGTACACATGTGGAAATGGCTCAGTGAGTTTGTATACATGCGGAAATAGCTCAGTGAGTTTGTACACATGTGGAAATAGCTCAGTGACTTTGTACACACGTGGAATTGGCTCGTTTGTATACATGTGGACTGGCTCAGTGTGTTTGTTTACATGAGGAAATGGCTCAGTGAGTTTGTATACGTGTGGGGATGTCTCAGTGAGTTTATACACATGTTGAAATGGCTCAGTGAGTTTGTACACGTGGAAATATCTCACTGAGTTTGTATACATGTGGAAATGGCTCAGTGAGTTTGTACACTTGTGGAAATAGCTCAATTGTATACATGTGGAACTGGCTCAGTGAGTTTGTACACACATGGAAATGGCTCATTTGTATACATGTGGAATGCCTCAGTGATTTTGTTTACATATGGAAATGGCTCAGTGAGTTTGTACACACATGGAAATAGCTCAGTGAGTTTGTACACATGTGGAAATAGCTCAGTGAGTTTGTACACATGTGGAAATGGCTCAGTGAGTTTGTACACATGTGAAACGGCTCAGTGCCTTTGTATACATGTGGAAAGGTCTGAGTGAGTTTGTATACATGTGGAAATAACTCAATGAGTTTGTAGAAATGTGGAAGTGGCTCAGTGAGTTTGTACTCATGTGGAAATAGCTAGATTGTGTAGATGTGGAACTGGCACAGTGAGTTTGTGTACATGTAGAAATTGCTCGTTTGTATACATGTGGTAATGGCTCAGTGAGTTTGTACACACGTGGAAATGGCTCATTTGTATACATATGGAAATGGCTCAGTCAGTTTGTACACATGTGAAAATACCTCAATGAGCTTGTACACATGTGGAAATAGCTCATTGAGTTTGTATACATGTGGAAATAGCTCAGTGAGTTTGTACACATGTGGAAATAGCTCAGTGAGTTTGTGCGCATGTGGAAATAGCTCAGTGAGTTTGTACACATGTAGAAATAGCTCAGTGAGTTTGTACACATGTAGAAATAGCTCAGTGAGTTTGTACACATGTAGAAATAGCTCAGTGTGTTTATACAAGTGGAAATGGCTTAGTCAGTTTGTACGCAGGTGGAAATACCTCAGTGAGTTTGTACACATGTGGAAATGGCTCAGTGAGTTTGTGTACATGTGGAAATGGCTCAGTGAGTTTGTATACATGTGGAAATAGCTCATTTGTATACATGTGGAAAGGGCTGAGTGAATTTGTATCATGTGGAAATAGTTCACTGAGTTTGTACACATGTGGAAATGGCTCAGTGAGTTTGTATTCATGCGGAAATAACTCAGTGAGATTGTGCTCATTAGGCAATGGCTGAGTGAAATTGTACATATGTGGAAATTGCTCAGTGCATTTGTATACATGTTGAAATGGCTCAGTGAGTTTGTATATGTGTGGGGATGTCTCAGTGAGTTTTTACACATGTGAAAATGGCTCAGTGACTTTGTACATGTGGAAATATCTCGCTGAGCTTGTTTTCATGTCGAAATGGCTTAGTGAGTTTGTATTCATGTGGAAAGAGATCAGTGAGTGTGTACACACATGGAAATAGCGCAGTGAGTTTGTACACAAGTGGAAATAGCTCAGTGAGTTTGTACACATGTGGAAACGGCTCAGTGCCTTTGTATACATGTGGAAAGGTCTGAGTGAGTTTGTATACATGTGGAAATAACTCAAAGAGTTTGTAGAAATGTGGAAGTGGCTCAGTGAGTTTGTGCATATGTGGAAATAGCTCAGTGAGATTGGACACACGTGGAAATGGCTCAATGAGTTTGTATACATGTGGAAATGGCTCAGTGAGTTCGTATACATGTGGAAATGGCTCAGTGAGATTGGACACATGTGGAAATGGCTCAGTGAGTTTGTATACATGTGGAAATGGCTCAGTGAGTTCATATACATGTGGAAGTAGCTCAGTGAGGTTGTACACACATGGAAATACCACGTTAGAAATGACTCAGTGAGTTTGTTTACATGTGGTCATAACTCAGAGTTTGTACGCAAGCGGAAATAGCTCAGTGAGTTTATACACATTTGGAAATAGCTCAGTGAGTTTGTACACGTGTGGAAATAGCTTAGTGAGTTTGTACACAAGTGGAAATAGCTCCATGAGTTTGAATACATGTTGAAATAGATCCCTGAGATTGTATACATGTGGAAATGGCTCAGTGAGTTTGTATACATGTGGAAATGGCTCAGTCAGTTTGTACACATGTGGAAACGGCTCAGTGCATTTGTGCATGCGTGGAAATGGCTCAGTGATTTTGTATAGATGTGGAAATGGCTCAGTGAGTTTGTATACATGTGGAAAAAGCACAGTGAGTTTGTACACATATGGAAATAGCTCAGTGAGTTTGTACACATGTGGAAATGGGTCAGTCAGTTTGTACACATGAGGAAACAGCTCAGTGCAGTTGTATATTTGTGGATGTGGCTCAGTGAGTTTGTTCACATGTGGAAGTGGCTCAGTGAGTTTGTACACATGTAGAAATGGCTCAGTGAGTTTGTGCACATGTGGAAATGGCTCAGTGAGTTTGGATACATGTGGAAATAAGTCAGTGAGATTGTGCTCATTTGGAAATGGCTCAGTGAGATTGTCCACGTGGAAGTGGCTCAGTGAGCTTGTATACATTTCAAAATGGCTCAGTGGATTTGTATGCATGTGGAAATGGCTCAGTGAGTTTGTATACATGTGGAAATAGCTCATTTGTATACATGTGGAAATGGCTCAGTCAGTTTGTACACATGTGGAAATGGCTCAGTGAGATTGTGTACATGTAGAAATAGCTCGTTTGTAGACCTGTGGAAATGGCTCGGCGAGTTTATATACTAGTGGAAATAGCTCAATGAATTTGTACTCATGTGGAAATAGCTAGATTGTGTAGATGTGGAACTGGTACAGTGAGTTTGTGTGCATGTAGAAATAGCTCATTTGTATACATGTGGTAATGGCTCAGTGCGTTTATATACATGTGGAAATGGCTCAGTGAGTGTGTACACATGTAGAAATAGCTCAGTGAGTTTTTACACGTGGAAATGGCCTAGTGAGTTTGTACGCAGATGGAAATAGTTCAGTGTGTTTGTACACATGTGGAAATGGCTCAGTGAGTTTGTATACATGTGGAAATGGCTCAGTGAGTCTCTATACACGTGGACATCACTTAGTGAGTTTGTACACATGTGGAAATACCTCAGTGAGTTTGTACACATGTGGAAATAGCTGACTGAGTTTGTACACATGTGGAAATGGCTCAGTGAGTTTGTATACATGCGGAAAAAACTCAGTGAGATTGTGCTCATTCAGTAATGGCTCAGTGAAATTGTACATATGTGGAAATGGCTCTGTGAGTTTGTATACATGTGGAAATAGCTCAGTGAGTCTCCATACACGTGGACATCGTTTTATATGTTTGTACACATGTTGAAATGGCTCAGTGTGTTTGTATACATGTGGATTCCTGAAGAAGGGCTTATGCCCGAAACTTCGATTCTCCTGTTCCCTGGATGCTGCCAGACCTGCTGCGCTTTTCCAGCAACACATTTTCAGCTACATGTGGAAATAGCTCAGTGAGTCTCTATACACGTGGACATCGCTTAGTGTGTTTGTACACATGTGGAAATGGCTCCGTGAGTTTGTATACATGCGGAAATAACTCAGTGAGATTGTGCTCATTTGGTAATGGCTCCGTGAAATTGTACATATGTGGAAATGGCTCAGTGAGTCTCTATACACATGGACATCGCTAAGTGAGTTTGTACACATGTGGAAATACCTCCAGGGGTTTGTACACATGTGGAAATTGCTCAGTGCGTTTGTATACATGTGGAAATGTCTCATTGAGTTTCTACACATCTGGAAATCGCTCAATGAGTTTGTACACATGTGGAAATAGCTCAATGAGTTTATACACATGTGGAAATACCGCAGGGGTTTGTACACATGTGGAAATGGCTCAGTGAGTTTGTATACATGTGGAATTAGCTCAATTGTATACATGTGGAACTGGCTCAGTGAGTTTGTACACACGTGGAATTGGCTCGTTTGTATACATGTGGACTGGCTCAGTGTGTTTGTTTACATGAGGAAATGGCTCAGTGAGTTTGTATACATGTGGGGATGTCTCAGTGAGTTTATACACATGTTGAAATGGCTCAGTGAGTTTGTACACGTGGAAATATCTCACTGAGTTTGTATACATGTGGAAATGGCTCAGTGAGTTTGTACACTTGTGGAAATAGCTCAATTGTATACATGTGGAACTGGCTCAGTGAGTTTGTACACACATGGAAATGGCTCATTTGTATACATGTGGAATGGCTCAGTGATTTTGTTTACATGTGGAAATGGCTCAGTGAGTTTGTACACACATGGAAATAGCTCAGTGAGTTTGTACACATGTGGAAATAGCTCAGTGAGTTTGTACACATGTGGAAATGGCTCAGTGAGTTTGTACACATGTGAAACGGCTCAGTGCCTTTGTATACATGTGGAAAGGTCTGAGTGAGTTTGTATACATGTGGAAATAACTCAATGAGTTTGTAGAAATGTGGAAGTGGCTCAGTGAGTTTGTACACATGTGGAAATAGCTCAGTGAGATTGGAAACGTGTGGAAATGTCTCAATGAGTTTGTATACATGTGGAATTAGCTCAATTGTATACATGTGGAACTGGCTCAGTGAGTTTGTACACACGTGGAATTGGCTCGTTTGTATACATGTTGTCGGGCTCAGTGTGTTGGTTTACATGTGGAAATGGCTCAGTGAGTTTGTACACATGTGGAAATGGCTCAGTGAGATTGTGTACATGTATAAATAGCTCATTTGTAGACCTGTGGAAATGGCTCGGCGTGTTTATTTCCATGTGAAAATAGCTCAATGAGTTTGTACTCATGTGGAAATAGCTAGATTGTGTAGATGTGGAACTGGCTCAGTGAGTTTGTGTACATGTAGAAATAGCTCAGTCAGTTTGTACACGTGTGGAAATAGCTCAGTGCATTTGCATACATGTGGAAATACCTCAGTGAGTTTGTACACATGTGGAAATAGCTCAGTGAATGTGTTCACATGTGGAAATAGCTCAGTGAGTTTAAATATATATGTGGAAATGACTCAGTTGGTTTGTACACATGTGGAAGTGGCTCAGTGAGTTTATATACATGTGGAAATAGCTCAGTGATATTGTACACATGTGGAAATGGCTCAGTGAGTTTGTGCACATGTGGAAATAGCTTAGTGAGTTTGTATACATTTAGAAATAGCTCAGTGTGTTTGTACACACATGGAAATGGCTCATTTGTACACATGTGGAAATGGCTCAATGAGTTTATAAACATCTGGGGATTTCTCAGTGAATTTGTAAATATCTAGGGATGTCTCAGTGAATTTGTACTCATCTGTGGATATCTCAATGAGTTTATAATCATATGGGGGTGTCTCAGTGAATTTGTACACATCTGGGGATGTCTCAATGAGTTTGTAAATATCTCAGGATGTCTCAGTGAATTTGTACACACCTAGGGATGGCTCAGTGAGTTTGTACACATCTGGCGATGTCTCAATGGGTTTGCAAATATTTGATGATGTCTCAGTGAGTTTGTACACAATTAAGCAACTCTCCTGTTCACAAGTTAGATATCTAATCTACAGATTGCACTTTGGAAATTAGTAAAAGCTGATCAATAACTTCTTCAAAAGTGATATACATACTCCTGGGGTCTGGCACTCTCTCAACAGGACTAACAACTCAAGATTATTCCTGATTACAGTTTGAGGGAAATGTCACAAGGAGGATATATTCTGAAGTTGGAGGTGATGAAACACACAGATTCACCAAAATGATATCTGAATGAAAGGGTTAAATTATGGGGACAGCTCATCGAGTTTGGGCTCATATTTCTACATTTGTAGAAGAATAGGGGGTGATTGAACTACAGTGTTGGAAATGATTAAAGAATTTTATGAGGTTAGCAGAGAGATATTATGGTGGGACAGTCCAGAGCCAGGGACCACATGTCTCATTGATATTGGAGCTGGATTAGGTAGGGGTAATGTCAGCAAAGTCGAGAGTGTGATGCTGGAAAAGCACAGCAGGTCAGGCGGCATCTGAGGAGCAGGAGAATCAATGTTTCGGACATAAGCCCCTTATCAGGTTTGTCATCAAATACTTCTTCACACAAAGGTCAGTAGAAATTCTTGCTGTACTACAATTGTTATTGAGACTGGGTCAATTGAAAGTATCAAAATAGATGTTGATAGATTTTCGTTCGGCAAGGCTAATGAGGGCTGCAGAATCAATGTAGGCAATACAGGTCCACCATGATCTAACCGAATGGTGGAACAGGCTCAAAGATGAGTGGCTCACTACATGTTAAGTAGTTACAAGCTGGAGACCTACTAAACAATCCTAATTGTATATTGAAGGAAATATTTATAGGGCAGATTTTCTTAATCAATGCTTCAAAAACCCTGAACTTCCTTCCTAAAAGCAATGTGGATGGACCGACTCAATGCGCACTGCAGTGGTTCAATGGCTTAACATCGCCCTCTCTGGGGCAATTAGGGATTAGCACTAAATGCTGAACACCCACATCCTGTGAGAGAATGTTTCAAAAAGAAGATCCCCAGAAACAAAGGAGAGAAAATTGGAGAGCAGATACATGATACTCGGAGGTATATTTTTCTCCTCATTACTGAAGCCAATTTGTAGCACACTCAAATGTTTTATTTCCATTGACATAAATTTGAAACTAATTTGAAACCCTCAGAATCGTTCAACAATTTCTTTAAAAACGAACAGCTCGCGCTTTTTTATGAAAAGGTCTGAAAATGATTATACAGACTATGTGCAGAAAATGACATCATTGATACCAACTCCCACACAGAATAGCTAGCTGATATGAGGTGGGTGTATAGTCTTATGATGGTACTACTTGATCCATTACTTGTTTTGTTCGAAGATAAAGCTTATCAGACAGGAACAACTGATTTAACCTAATGCCACAGGAAGTTTGAGGTACTTACGGTCTTGTTCTGCATTGTAACATCAACAAGAGATCTCACAATCCATTTGTATCAGTAAAAACAACAGACATCTTCTTCTTTGCATTTAAAAAGAACACTTCCAACATTTTCTTCTTGGTTACCACTGTAGGTGCTGACTTTGGCTGGAATATGGGCCAATGTTCACCCACATCCTTTGGAACCTCGCCAATGTGGAATTTCACTATGAGTGGGCTTCTGGACAGAGAATGTCAAGCCGATGTCATGCAGCCAGAGAGGTGCATACTAACGAGTGATAAACCTGGCTGCTTTCTCAGAACTCTGTGCTGGATTGCATTCCCTTCGGTTGACGGTTTTGAAGGTGAGGGGAGCCAAGTAAAATTCAGCAGGCAGCCAGCTATTGCCCGTAGACAACACCAATTTTACTGGCGGTCTGTCCACTAGTGGGGCCTGCTGAGGCCCTGAAGTGGCCTGTTCATGTTGGGATCAAATGGGGAATGGGAAAGGTTTATGTCAAGCAGCTGGCCCATCTTAACTGTCTGTCTGGGTCCATCAGAGTGTCCCTCCTTCTACCTTGCAAGATGTCATCCTCCATGGTCTCTCTCAAAACTCCTATCCCTTTGCTGATCCCCAAACATTTAAACAAACTCTGGTCTGTCACCTATCCAGCCTCAGGTGCAGAGGGCAATGCCGATACTTAAAACCTGCTGGCTTCTGACTGATTGGCAGCTCTCTGAGGCACTTGAATCCTGTCTCCTGTGAGTACCTCCATTGCATTAAATATCTGCAGAGCATCTCCTGGGAAGGCTGCCTCTCACCTTTTATCTATGGGATGGGGGTGAGTGTTGAAGCCTCATGCCTTACATTCAATATTCTATTGCACTGTTGCTTTTTTCATGCTCAACTGTAACTTAGCACAATTCAACTCAGAACAATCTTGGACTGCTCAGCTCAATTCCTTCAATGAAAGTTGCAGTTAATCACTACATTATCAGTGCAGAACTCTGCTTTGCATCCATTTATAATCCTACTTTTGCCCCTGCACCATTCCTGACCACTTATCAATGGGACCTGTCTATAGAACAAAAAATTGAAAGATCAGTTTAAGACTCCAGCTTTTGATCATTATCCATTAACTCTTACTGATGGAATTTAGATAAAGAAGATAAGGTTCAGACACACATATAGAAGAGTACGTTGCTGTACAGCATATTTGACTTTCAAAGAGCACAGATTCAAAATACCTGATTTTGATGACATTATGTTGATTGCTTTGAGCATAATAATATGCAATACTGATTTACTTTTGTCAGTTCATGTCAGTGCCAGCTAGGAATACAAGGATATAAGAACAGGAAACATTTGAATTGCTTCCTCCAAATCAATTCTATCATGGATGATTTGCCTCTTAACTTCAACTACTTGCCTCAGTTTCATAACCCTTAGCAACTTGCCTAACAAAGCCTATCTATCTCACCTTTGAAATTTTCAATTGCTTTGATCTCAGTTTTCGAGGGAATAAAGTCCCAGATTTCCAGGAATTCAGACATAGCACAGGTCATGAGCAAAGTTAGGCACTGATGTGGTGTTCACGTTTGGCTAAGGTAGAGGAGGAGGGATCCAAGAGAGGTATGGGGAGGGCAACATTGGACAAGGCCCAGAAACAGATGTGAGGATAGCATTGCAGAATTACAACATGAGGACAGTATACAAAATTCATACTGGCTACTAAACTAAGTTAAGTTGGGCAGTCCAGAACCAGGGGTCACAATCTAAGGATACTGCAATTGCCCATTTAGGGCTGAAATGAGGAGAAATTTCTTCACCCTGAGATCGGTGAGCTTATGGAATTCACTGCCACAGAAAGTGGTCAAAACATTGAATGTTTTCAAGAAGAAATTATTTATAGTTCTTAGGGCTTAAAGGATCAAATGGCATGGGTGAAATTGGGAATAGAGTACTGAGTTATTGAATCATAAAGATGTACAGCACAGAAACAGACCCTTCGGTCCAACCCGTCCATGCCGACCAGATATCCCAACCCAATCTAGTCCCACCTGCCAGCACCCGGCCCATATCCCTCCAAACCCTTCCTATTCATATACCCATCTAAATGCCTTTTAAATGTTGCAATTGTACTATCCTCCACCAATTCCTCTGGCAGCTCATTCCATACACGTACCACCCTCTGCATGAAAAAGTTGCTCCTTCGATCTCTTTTATATCTTTCCCCTCTCACCCTAAACCTGTGCCTTCCAGTTCTGGACTTCCCCACCCCAGGGAAAGGACTTTGTCTATTTATCCTATCTATGCCCCTCATAATTTTGTAAACCTCAAGTTGGATGATGAGCCATGAATTGAATAGTGGAGGAGGCTGAAAGAGCTGAATGTTAGGGGCATCTATGTTTCCATATTTCTAACAATTGTAGTGTCCTGAGCAACTGGGCAAAATAATGAGAGTCCAGTACAAATTGAAGTTATTTTGCTGCAGCCAATCTGCATTTCTTAACAAGGGGATCCATCTGGTTGGAGCTGGTTCTGGAACCCATTCTAAAAATGGTTTCTTGAATACAGGAGTTACTTTTCCTATAATTTATTTCGTTAGAGTTTCCAGCACTTTTCATATGATAGATGCTAGCTTCCTGACCTGTAGTTTCCTGCGTTCTGCCTCCCCAGCTATCCTTTGAATAAATGCATCATTTTTGCTATCTTCCACTCTTTACTATACCCAAATCAAAGGAGTTTTGGAAAATTACAACCAGTGCATCAGTTATTTCCCTCACCACTTCTGTAATGATCCTCAGATGAAGTCCATCAGAACCCAACACTTGTCTGCCTGCAGCTCCAGGAGTTTACTCAGTACTACTTCTCTGGTGATTACAATTTTCCTAAGTTCCTCCCTCCCTTCCATTTCCTGATTTATTGCTGTTTCAGGGAAGTTACTTGTACTGAAGAATGTTGCAAAATTCATTTTCAATTAATCTGCCATTTCCATATTTCCAATATTAATTCTCCAATCTCCCTTTTATTGGATCAACTTTCACTTTGTTAAATCTTTACTTCCTTTTTAATTATATATTCTTAATATGCTTTGAAAGTTGTGGTTATCGTTCTCTTGTATTGTAATATTTCCCTCCTCATTAATTTTAGCTATGCTCTGCTTTTTTATTATTCTATCCAATCTTCTGACCTGCCACCTGTTGCACTATTATATATCTTTTTTTTTCCGATTCAGACTATCTTTAACATTTCTTGTTCACCACAGATAGTGGGTTTGTCACTTGGAGTTTTTCCTTACTTGTTGAAATGTACCTATTCTGTTTATTCTGATATATCCTCCTAAATATCTGCCACGGCATCTCTGTTGACCTGTTCTTTAACCTAATTTTCCAATTCACTCTAGCCAGCTCTACTTTCATGTCCTTATGAATGTCTTTATTTAACTTTTTAATCAGTGACTCAGACCCACTCTCCTCATCCTAAACTGACTGTAAAACTCAATCATATTTTGGTCTCTACTATCTTGGAGCACCTTCATAATGAGATCATTAATAAAACTTATCTCATAACAAAGTACCTGATTTATTTTAGCCTGACCTCCAGTCAGTTCCAGAACATGCTGTTCTAAGAAAACATCCCAAAGTAATTCTGTGAATTTGTCACTCGGCTATTTTTGCCCACCCGACTTTAATCGCTGTGTCTTTCTGATAAGTGCCATTATTCTTTTCTTTATACTCTAACTTACTGTGTGGTTACTGTTAGGGGACCTGTACATCGCTCCCATGGATGGCTTCTTGCCTTTATCGTTTCTCATCTCTACCCAAACCTGTTCCAGATCCTGGTTTCCTGATCTTAGGTCATCCCTTTGAATTGTATTATTATCATCACAAATTAACAGAGCCAGCCGTGCATCTTTTCAGAGTTTCATGTGATTCCAACATACCAGATACCCTTCAATGTTCAAATCCCAGTCCATGTCATCTTTCAGCCATATCTCTGCAATGGTTAGTAGATTGTACTTAGTTCAATTTGTGCTGTCATTTCATCGGTTTTGGGTTGAATCTTACATGTATTATGACACAGAGTCTTTAGGCATATCCACTTTTTTTAGTTTCTATTCTTATCTGTTGGTTTACTCTTAGATTTGTAGTCTCTATTCCTTCCTGGAACAATCTGTTTATCAATGCCCATAAGAATACTTTTCTCTTTTTTTCTTGTCTCTACCCTCTGATTTCCCACATTTTCCCAAATTCAATTCCTTTCCTTCACTGTTACATTTAAATTCGTTTCTACTTCTCTGGCTATGTAGCTCCAAATAACTTGGCACCAGCACAGTTTAGGTTAGACTGTCCCAAAAGTACAGATGTCACTCTCCCCCAGTACTGGTACCAGTGTGCCATGAACCAGAAACTCCTTCATCCACTCCAGTCTTTTAGTCACACATTCATCTTTCTGATCTGATTTGCCCTATGCCAATTTGCTCATGATTTAGATAATAGCTCAGAGATTATGACTTTAGCAGTTGTGTTTCTTAATTTGGTGCCTATTCCTCATGCTGACTGTACAGAATTTCCTTCTTTATCCTTCCCATGATGTTGATACCTACATGGACCATGATCTGTAGGTCCTCTTCCCCTGATTGTAAGTTCCTCTCAGCTCTGATCAGGTGTCCTGAAATAAAACAATGAATTCAAACGCTGGAGATCTGAAACAAAACAAAGGGTCACTAAACTTGAAGCATTAACTGTGTTTCTCTCTCCACAGATGCTGCCAGACCTGCTGAGTTTCTCCAGCACTTGCTGTCTTTATGCCAGTTATCCTGGCACCAGGCAGGCAGCACTGCCATCTGGATTCATGACCATTGCTGCAGAGAAGAGGCTGAAAATGGAAGCACAGTAAATGTGTGCTCTTCTGAAATTGGCAGAAGTACAATAAAGATATTGCAGCCTCTGCTATAACTGCTTTTAAAATGCAAGTAGATGTCTCAGGGTTCAATACAAGTTGTTTGTATTCTTTCCACACTGGAAGTGCACCTTTCACCACACTGGACTTGGCCACTCCATATTAAAATATGATTGCAGACCCATTGTAGAGGTACTGACCTCTGCGTTACATACTTGTCATGAATCTTTAGTTTGTTGAAAGGCTACAGTCTAACAATAGTTATAACATGAACGCAGACTGTTATTCCAGCCCTTCAACATCAGTCTCAAAACCACGAACAGCTTTTCCCGTGCAGCTAACCACCAAGTCCATATCCTGTCACACAGGAACACAATTAGCTGCACTCTGAGTCGATAACAATCTCTCACTTCGTACAAAGCCATTGCATGCCACCGCCACACAGAACAGCATCAAACTCTCACGGAACAGTTCCTTCATTCATCTCCTGCCCACTCCACACCTCTGTCGCTCTGATGTGCAAAATGGCTTCACTGGTCATTTTAGGCAATTTCAACGTCCTCACTCATTAACTCCTTCCACAATGTTAGCCTAATGATAGCACATACATCACAACCTATTTCTCTTTGTCATTACCAAATCTCAAAATGGGGATCGGTAAACTTAAGGAGGACTGCAGATGATGGAGATCAGAGTGAAGAGTGTGGTGCTGGAAAAGCACAGCAGGTCAGACAGCATCTGAGGAGCATGAGCCCTTCAGGCATAAGCCCTTCAATGGGAATGAGCAGCCTCAGCCAGTTACTCAATTTTACTCAAAACATCAGGGGTCCATGTCACCAATTGTGCAAAATTGGGAAAATGGTTTTATTCAAGAAATGTTTTTTTAGTGCTGGATATTAATTCTGTAACTACATGTTGTGGAATTCAGTAACTGCACATAGTCAGATGCCTCTTAAAGACAAATCCATGCTGTATTTAGTTCCATCACTGACAGCCTTCATAATTTTTCCCAAAAATGACCTCTGTTACCAACTGCCTTTTTGTTGATGTTAATCCATTTGCTCGCCAGCAGCTTGGAAAAATATAAGGTTGAAATAACAAATAACTCTTCTATAGATTATCTCTACCCTGACTGAACATGTTGTTTTATCCATTATCATTTTTAAAATATGTTAATGACAAAGTAAATGCTTCTTTTGTTCTACATTGTATTCTCTTTGCTGAAGGCAAATTCTATTCTATTTGGATTCCATAGTAGAAACTCTTACCTTCATTTTAAGTTGTGAACTTCCAAACTTATCTCCATGGTTTCATGTTATCTCTAAGTTTACAAAAGACAATTTCATTCGTTTCTCATCTAAGCAAAATTATGACTGAATGATTATCAATTGCATTTCAGATAGATACAGTAGATAACGAGAAGAATTAAACTTTCTTATTATTGTGTTTGATGAGTATTTAAATTTGAATGAACGGAGAACAAAAGTGCTAAAAAAATTTCTTTTAGCACAGGAATAATGTATAAATTGAGATATAATTTATTCAAATGTTATTTCCCATATGTATTCTGTTCTTTTGTCACATATAACTTACCGTGTAGGCACACCCCGAATCAGAACCCATCCTATTTATCAAATTGAAGAGAAAACTATGTGTATGTGTACAGTCAAAGCTAATCTAAAAACATTCACCCAGTATTTATTCACCTGAAGACTGAAAATTGAAAACATACATTTTTACAAAATGACCTCTTATGTATCAATTGCATTCCAATCAATTGCCACTTTCATTTACAAAATATATATATTGGTTTCTGCCTCTTCTAACTATGCTACCAGAAATATTTCTAACAGTACATCTTGTCAATGCGAAAACTGCTTTACTGCATGAATCAATAAGACCAACTGACTCAGATGTGTGGAATTCAATGCCCCTGTCCATTCAAACCAGCTCGACCAAACTTGTATTCCAGTCTAAAGTGAAAAAAAGCTTTTCCTTGATAGATATGCTTGGTCATAATCCAATATATGACCATGCTGACAGATATCATCTACATTGCTTTTATGGTGCAAGGTCATTTCTACCAAAATGCTCTCAATGTTTATCCCTCTTGCTCTCCTTTCTGAAACATCACTCTCACACTTCAAATTTGCCATCTCACATATCAGAACATAGGATCAAGAGTAGGCCTTTCAGCCCCTTGAATCTGTTCTGCTGTTCAATGAGATCATGACTGATCTGTGGCCTAATTCCATACTCTTGCCTTTGGCCCATATCCCATAATACTTCTGCTTAACAAAATGTAATCCATCTCAGATTTAAAATTAATAACTGATCCAGCATCCATTGCCATTTGCGATCCTCCTCCACCCTATGTGTTTGAAGTGCTTCCTAACATCTCTTTTGAATGGTCTGGCTCTAATTTTTAGACTATGTCTTCTAGTTCTAGAATACTCAACCAGTGGAAATAGTTTACCTTTATCTACCCTATCTCTTCCTGTTAATATCTTGAAGACTTCGATCAGATTACCCCTTAAATTTCTAAACTCTAAAGAAAACAAGCCTAGTTTGGAGATTCTTTCCTCATAACTTAACCCCTGAAGTCCAGGTATCATTCTTGTAAATCTACGTTGTACTCTTTCCAAGGCCAATATATCTTTCCTTAAGGTGTGGTTACTACATCTGCTCACAGTACTCCAAGGAGGATCTAACCAGGGCTTTGTATAACTGTAGCGTAACTTCTGGGTTCTTATATTCCAGTTCTCCAAGTCCTCTAAATATATAGGCCAGCATTCAATTAGCCTTCTTGATATTTTTTGCATCTGTCTGTGACATTTTGAAGATCTGTGCAGCTGAACCCCCAAGTCCCTCTGGACATCCACCATCATACCATCCTTAAACTACCCTGCTCAATCATTTTTCAATCCAAAATGGGTAACCTAACATTTACTTACTTTGAATTTCATTGGCCACAGTTTTGACCATTCACCAAGTCCATCAATATCCCTTTATAATTTAATGCTATCATGTGCAACACATACAGTATGTATGGTAATTATCTGTGATAACTGCAATTATCTCAATGAATAATAGTAGGTTTCAGATTTCTGGCTCTTTCTTATTGGTAGATTATGACTTGCATAACTTTTTCTCTCTATCTCCCTCCCTCAAAGGGAGTCAACTTTAAAGCAACTGTTCCTGACCTTGCCTTCCCTTCCAAACATATATCACCATTCCTTATGTACAAGCACATTGTAGTCATGCAACTGTTGTAAATGCTGTGGCCATGCTCATTTATATAGTGTATAAATTGTCTGAAAAAAAACTTCAAAAACTTACAAAATATTTGAATATCTGAAGGAGGTCCAAGCATAACACTAGCTTCAGGCATAACTTCAGAGTTTCCATCCACTCCTTTAACTCTATTTCTCAAGATTAGCTTGCTGCCTATCACAAAATTTCCCTCATCTGCTTCATCCCAAAACACTCAGTGTCCTGTGGAGTACCAGATCATCTTGTTCGAACATTCATTCATTACTTAGTGCATATTTAGTAATGTTGGTCAAACACTTCTATTCCTTAAGAGTCCCCCACTAAAGATGATAGCAGCCTTTATTGAGTTACTCATTGCACTGTCTATTTGACCTATCTATTTATATTCATGCATAGGCACAGCAAAGTTGGTTGATAAACAGCTATTAAACAAAAACCTTGCGGGGGAAGTGGGGCACTGTCTATATACAAAATGATGGTGCTTGGGGAGTGTCTTTGTATAGAAGAGGCTATTTGTCTGGATAACATTAAAGTAGATTAGCACAAATCATAATAAAACACATTGCATCCCTGTGACAATGTAGTCATATTGGACTGCAGTTTCCCTCTGCAGAGATTTTTAAAATGTTAACAATCTACTTGCAAACGTTTGTTTTTTATTTTTGATTATATGCAATCCATTTCACTGAGTAGTATAGGTGATGACTAAAGTCCCATTGAAGTCACATGATAGAGCAAGTGAGAGCAAACTCAGCAGAAGCAAGCAAGTCATTATTGGGAAATACAGGATTTGGGATTTAAAACGCTTCAGACAATTGAAGAAAGAAAAAAATGGAAAAGAGCAAACTATTTTGTTTATGCAAAATAATTATTGTTCTTTATTTCAACAGAGTGCAAGAATAACTTTGCACTGGGTCTATAAGTTTGTGAACAGGTATAGCTTAATGGGACATGGATACTTAAAGGAAATCAAAGAATATAAATCTTTGTGTAGATTTTTAAAAAGTTGTAATTGATTGACTTTTGTGAGGTTGAAGGGTGAGAGAGCTATGAAATGGAAAGCTAAAGTGAAGAGAAGAAAACGTAATTTCTGGTTATCGATGGTTGGAAGCAGAGCGAGTGGGCAGGTCTTGCTGCAGGTTTATTACAGCAGATGGCAATCTTTGGGATTGACTGGCTGCTAACTATTCTCCTTGAGCTGCTTTAGATTTTCTAATATATTTAATGTCACTCATCATCCCCCTAAGTGGATCAGGTTTAGGAAATTAACTTTTAAACCCACTATCTAGGTTTGCCTTGTTGTAATTCTCATTATTCACAATCTGTCTATCACAGCACTGTCATGCTCCCTGCTCATTTGAATGCTTGGCGTGTGCATCCCAGGATGAGACCCATACTGCTGGCTGGCTGCAATCACTAAGGGGACACTAGAGCATGAAAGAATAGCACATGTTACAACTAGTTCCCAGCTCATAAAGACAGTGTGTCCCGCTTAAAGGGAAGTTGCACTGGAGATCTGAATGCTGCAAGAAAGTCAAATTTGAAGTTTAAAAATGAAGGAAAAGGGAGGGGCTCCAGTTTTTATTGATACTGCACTGGAGGTTTTAGTCATGCAGGTGAATTCAAGAAGCAAAGCCAAGTTTGCAAAGAATGATCATGAAGCTCTCAAGTAAGACACTCTGAAGCAGAGTAACACTCTCTAGGGCGGATCGGTGGCTCAGTGGCTAGCACTGCAGCCTCACAGTGCCTAGGACCCAGTTAGGTAGTGTTAGGTGCATTAGTCAGAGGGAAATATGTCTGGGTGGGTTACTGTTTGGAGGGTCAGTATAGACTTGTTGGGCTGAAGGGCTTGTTTCCACACTGTAGGTAATCAAATGAAATCAGGTGGCAAGTGAGGTCCAAATTTGCCTCTGAATACCGGATAGTGATGCTGGAATAAGTCTAGTGGCCCCATCCCGGGTCAAGTTCATTGAGTGAGGGGTGGGGGAGTCCAGAACCCGAGGGCATGGGTTTATGATGAGAGGGGAAAGATTTAAAAGGAACCTGAGGGGCAACCTTTACATGTAGTGGGTGGTGCATGTATGGAATGAGCTGCCACAGGACGTGGTGGAGGCTGGTGTAATTACAACATTTAAAAGGCATCAGGAGGGGTATATGAATAGGAAGGGTTTACAGGGATATGTGCCAAGTGCCGGCAAATGGGACTAGATTAGTTTAGGATATCTGATCGGCATGGACAAGTTAGACCAAAGGGCCTGTTTCTGTGCTGCACATCCCTATGTCTCTATGAATGTATCTTTATGTTACCTCTCATATCCACCAGACCACTATTCTTTCCTGGTGCTCAATATATCATCACTTACCAGCATCGGGTCCTGGCATTCAGCTTCAAGCCTTATATTCACACTCTCACATATCTTCCAATGACACCAACCTCACATGCACTTATTGCTTCCCATGCCACCAGCCAATCAGCAATAAAAACAAAATATTGCAGCTGCTGGAAATCTGAAGCAAACTCAGAGAATGTTGGGGAAAAAAACTCACTGGGTCTGGCAGCATCTGTGGGGAGAAAAGCAGAATTAACATTTTGGGTCCAGTGACCCTTCCACAGAACTGAAAGTGGAAAATGTGTTTTTATATACTTTTGATAGAGGCAATGGAGGAACAAGGAGGGTAAATGGTATTGAGATCCAGTGCAAAAGAAGAAAAGAGCTGTTAATGGTGATGGAAAAGGAAAAGAGATGTAAAATAGGTGTAAGTTAAGGTGTCAAGAGTGTAATGTTGGAAAAGCACAGGAGGTCAGGCAGCATCTGAGGAACAGAAGAATCGATGTTTCAGACACAAGCCCTTCATCAGGTTCCCCAATGAAGGGCTTATGCCCGAAACATTGCTTTTCCTGCTCCAAGGATGCTGCCTGACCTGCTGTGCTTTTCCAGCACCACACTCCCAAGTCTGATCTCCAGCATGTGCAGTCCTCACTTTCTCCCTATAAGTTAAGATGTGAAAAGGAGAGAATGAGTGCTCTCTACTAAAACCGAAGTAAACAAGACACAATCAGGGCAAAGCTATGGAGGGGGAGAAAGAATGTAAGAAAAATGGAGAACAGACATAATGTGGTCAGTGTCTGAAGGTTTGGAATTCAATATTAAGACTTGAGGTTATAAAGCATTTCAGCGGAAAGTGAGGTCGTCTCTTGAGCAAAACAGATCGAGCTGGGGAAACTGAGCAGGTCTGGCAGCATGTGTGGAGAAAAAGCAGATGGATCCAGTGACCCTTTTAAGAACTTGCTTCTCCAGAGTGTATTGCGCCCCCTTGCAGTAGGTCCAGGACAGAATTTTAGTATGAGCGCTCAAGAGGTTTATTGAAATAGCAAGCAATTGGGAAGTCTAGGTCATTCCTATGGAATAGAGCAGAGGTGATCCACAAAGTATTCATCGAGTCTTTGGTCACACCAATATAAAGCAGACAGCATTGTGAGATGTGAATACAGTAGACATGATTGAAAGAAGTACAAGTGAAATGCTGTTTTACCTAGGGCCTTGGACATGAGGAGGGAGGAGGTAAATGGACAAGTGTTACAATTTCTGTGATTGCATGGGAAGGTGCCATGGGGGAGTGAAAAAGTGACAGGAGATTGGAGGAGTGGACCAGGTTGTCACAGAGGGAATGAACCCTGCAGAATGCTGACAATGGAAGGGAGGGGAAGATAATTTTGACAGTAGCATTCCACTGGAGATGGAGGAAATGGCAGAGGATGATCCTTTGAAAGCAGAGACTAGGGAGATGGAAAGTAAGGAAAAGAGGAACCCTAGTGCTATTCTGTGAAGGATGGGAAGGGGTGAGGACAGAAGTATAAGAGATAGGGTGAGCACAGCTAAATATCCTGTCAAACACAATGTGGGGGAATCCTTGGTTGAGGAAAAAGGAGGTCATGGCAGAGGCAACCAGTGGAAGATCTCATATTCAGAACAGATGCAACAAGATGGAGAAACTGGGAAAAGAAGTGGAATGCTTGCAGGAAGTAGGGATTGAGAAAGTGTAGTCAAGGTAACTGTGGGGTCATTGGGCTTGTAATGTAATCCTCAGAAATGGAAACAGTGAAGTCAAGGAAGGGAAGAGTCAGAGATGGACCAAATGAATGTGAGAGAAAGATGGAAACTGAACTCAAATCTGATTAAATTTTCCAATTCTGGATAAGACCAGGAAGCAGCACCAAAGAGATCACTGATGGATTAGAGAAAGAGTTGTGGGTGGGCCACCGAGTTGGACTGGAACAAAGACTGGTCCACATTCCCCACAAAGTGACAGGCATAGCTGGTACCCATGCCAGTATCTATGGCTGCACCTTGACCTGGGAAAAATGGAACAAGTTAAAGTTGTTCAAAGTGAGGACAAACTCAACCAGGTGAAGGAGGATGACCGTGAATAGAGACTGTGCCGAACTCTTTTGAAGAAAGAAGCAGAAACCCTTCAGATCACTCTGATGGGGAATGGACACAAAGAGGGATTGTGAAGAACAAGAAATTCCAATTCTTTCAGAAACTGTCCACATTATGTATGTGCTCCATTTTTCTTATTCTGTCTCCACTCACACACCCCTACCAGTGCCATACTGCCATTCTGACCTCTCTAGTGCAGGTGGTGGTCACATTTAACAGGAAGAAGAATGAGAGAACCCATGGGCAGCTGCTACAATGACTTCCTTTCCAACATGACAGTGGTGGCCGAAAAGATGATATCATGTGCAGATTCACCTGTGATGCACAATTGGTGACTATTGTCTCATCTTCTGTTAGAAGGTGAAGCCATTAATTACTCAGTGCAACAGTGGACGCTCAAGCACAGATCATGAAATGCATGCTTACTAACATGCATGCCCAGGCTAGAGTCACCACGGCTCTGGATCTCAGTGCTCCAAAGGGGTATATAAGCTCTCACAGCAGTCCAGAAACACGTCATCTAACCAGATTATTCAAATTCTGTTTGCATGATAACATTGTTTCTCCCAACACTGTAATTTTATCCTTGTTACCTAACCCTCACCCTAACCCTTGTTGTCCCTCAGAATAGCCAGCCGTGGCTACCTCCCATTACTGAAGGAGTGCAGTCTGAAGTCAGCCATCCCCCACAGCGTTGTTCAAGATCATCTGCAGCTCTCCCAATTTAGGGGAGTACATCCAAAGGCCAAAACACTATTAGACAGGTTTAAAATAAAGGCATTGGAAGAATAACTCATTGTTTATCTAATTTGATGTGTTCTTGGAAAAAGATGTTATCGAGAAGGTTTTGTTGATGGCTTTTACTTTTGAATGCTGGCTGAGTGACTATTCTGATCAGGAATCTCAGCTGGATGTAAGAGCAGAGAGTTTCTTTGTTGGCCAAGAGGACATTGTGTTCCTGAAAATGGAGTCTGACCATCTGATGTCTGACAGCCAGCATCCATAAAGCCTGCTTCTCCTCCTCCTCCTCCTACTTCATAGAACTTTCTCAGTCTGTATCCTCTGTTCCATTTTACACTTTAGTAAAGACCACGAAGTGGACCTCGGCCAGAAATTATTTTAACCATCCTGACTGTGAGCTCAAGGTCTCAAAGACCAACTCCAAACATGATTGGGAATACCTCCAGCCACTTTGCAACAGCAGAAGTTCTTCACAATTTCCTGACCTGCTGAAGTTAGGTGCCAAGTCCCTTAAAGTAACTCATATTGTGGTCCTGTCCTGCAGCTGATTGCTTGCTCTTCATGGAGTGATCTGACTATCCAAATTTGGGAAATGGACACTGTATCAGTATAGGGCTGTATAGCATCAGGAAAGGGTAGATGATAGCATAGTAGTAACATCAGGAAAGGGTAGATGATAGCATAGTAGTGTTAGGTAAGGGGTAAATGTAGGGGACTGGGTGGGTTGCGCTTCGGCGGGTCGGTGTGGACTTGTTGGGCCGAAGGGCCTGTTTCCACACTGTAATGTAATCTAATCTAATCACTAGTTCGTAATCCAGAGGCCCTGGACCTTCTTGAGATGTGACCTCAAATCCCACCACCAAAAAACTCGTGGGATTTAAATTCAATTAATAAATCTGTAATTAGAGCTGGTCTCAGTGATGGCCACATAAAACCATCATCAATTGTTGTAAGAACCCAACTGGCTCACTAATGTCCTTTGGGGAAGGATGATTATTCATCCTTACCCAGTATGGACTACGTGACTCCAGACCCACAACAATATGGTTGGCTCTTAACTACCTTCTGACATGGCCTAGCAAGCCTCACAGCTCAAAGGCAATTTGGGATGGGAAACAAATACGCAGCCCATATCCCACAAAAGAGTATAAATCGCTGCTTCTGATGCTCACATCTTCTTAAGATGGTGTAGCAGAGACCTGCATTAGAACCAGCTGACAAACAGCTCTATCTCCAACGCTCACCCCAGGAGAATGATTGATTTCTGCAGTGCTGTCTCCCAGCATCAATCACATATCATGTTGATGCCTCAACATGGACATTTGCCCAGAGCTGTTCAAATCGCTGTACTGTGCATTCCTCAGAGTTTCAGCTCAAACCAACTGTTCATATTCCTGTCAATGGTCAAAATTCACTCCACAGGCAGTTATACCTCGAAAGCTAAACCACTCTAATCTCAAGAAGACACCTTTGCCATTTGTAACCATTTCCATTCCACATTACTTCCCATGTTCCAGCCAGTTGGAAAACCCAAAATCTGACTCCCATCCGGACTCATACATTGGGTATTGAGCAAGCAATCAGACCTGACTTATCATGTTTTGAGTCTCTGGCAGCTGACTCAAATCCTTCAAGATTCCTATTTTTCTCTTCTTCTTAAGTTCCACAGTTAAGATTGCTCACAGGACAGATTGTGTGCAGTTTTGGTCACCACATTATAAGAAGGATGTGGAAGCTTTGGAAAGGGTGCAGAGGAGAGTTACTAGGATGTTGCCTGGTATGGAAGGAAGGTCTTACGAGGAAAGGCTGAGGGCCTTGAGGCTGTTCTCGTTAGAGAAGAAGGTTGAGAGATGACTTAATAGAGACATACAAGATAATCAGAGGGTTAGATAGGGTGGACAGGGAGAGCCTTTTCCAAGTATGGGGACAGCAAACACGAGGGGACACAACTTTAAAGTGAGGGGGGATGTCAGAGGTAGTTTCTTTACTCAGAGAGTAGTAAGAGTATGGAATGCTTTGCCTGCAATGGTAGTTGATTCGCCAACTTTAAGTGCATTTAAGTCGTCATTGGACAGGCATATGGACGTACATGGAATAGTGTAGGTGGGATGGGCTTCAGATTAGTATGACAGGGCGGCACAACATCGAGGGCTGAAGGGCCTGTACTGCGCAGTAACGTTCTATGTTCTATGACAGATACAGTTCCAATGTTAGCCCTTTTGAAAAAGTATACTACAGATGACATAAATTCACAGTCGCTGAACCACAGATAAAAGGGGCAAACCAGCAACACAAAATGGGCTGGTAATGAATTGGCAGCTGATCTATACATCTGATCTCCTTTCTGCTGAAGTTCACAGAACAATGGTTCAAATAAAAGCAAAATGCAGCAGGAAACATTGGAAAGCTGGAACAAAAATGTAAGGTACTGGAGAAACTCAACAGGTCTGGCGGCATCTGTGGAGAGAGCAACAAAGTAATCGTATCGAGGCCAGTATGACTCCTCTTCAGATCTGAACAATGGTTCAAACTCTCTTTAAATGCATATTTACTGGACTTTGTCACTTTTATTTGGTTTAAACTAACAATCTTGGCAATGTTTTCATGAGTGGAAAATGAAAACCGATACAATGTATATAAACAGTTTCTGCTTCTCTGTGAGCCTCTTTTGCGATGCTGACGTAAATCATTTTCACCCCCAAAACAATTTATCCTTGTAAAACTTCACCCAAATTTGTTTACTGTAGTTTTGAAAGTAGGGTGAATGGTGGTTAGCAGCAAAGGCTAAGCAAGGTTAGAACCAAAGCCTTATTGCAATCTTGTTTTTCCATCATGACATGCTTTGTCAACAAACAGGAAACCTCAAAAATAGTCTGATTACACTTCATTTTTGCAGTCACACTAAATTTTCACCACAGGTTTCGTGCATCTTATCCTATTTCCATCAGATTATGCTAACCGGACTTGTTTAAAAGTGGCAGGTTGGAGGAAAAGTAGTTTGCTGACTTACCCCTCAAACTAGATGTTTAAAGGAATTGCCACTTTCACCCTATTACCACTTGCCTTATGCTTTTTAAATGCAGGGGTTTAGAACCATTTTCTGGGAGCAGGCATTATTTGTGACACTCCTCTTGCTCTGATACCATACGGATCTACACAGTTGCATTGGAGATTAGACAATATTAACCATAACCCCCTGCCCCCATTGGTATTGTCCATCCCAGGAACAGAATATAATACAAGATACTGCACTAAATACCTCCTGTCAGCCTGATAGGAGAACAATTCAAAAGTAATTGGATCTTACTTTCTTGGGACCGCCAGTAAATTTCTCTTCAAATGAGGCCAGAAAACCAATACAATTTACGGTTGCTGCCACCTACTGGTCAGGCAAATAAATCACTTCATAAAGGTTTGGGTGTTGGCTTTATCCAGTCGAATTGAGTTTTGTCAGGGTCCTGAGAAGTTGGATTTAACCAGGAAGCTTAATTACAATGCAACACCCACTGCCCTGCAAAATAATTAATTAACAGGGCAAGACATAACAATATTGGTCTGAGTGTGGTGTGCATTTCTGAAGAAGTTATAATGGACTCGAAATGTTAGCTATGTTTTTGAGTTTGTTTCAGACTTCCAGCATCTGCAGTATTTTACTTTTAATTCAACTGAATGGATTTTGCTCAAATTGAAAATAAAGGGACAGGAACCTGTGTCGTTGGGCTTATAAAAGGAATTGAAACCTGGGGCTTAGGATGTTAAAATATAACAAACAACATAGGAAAGAAATTACAAATAGAATTACCTGACCACTCATTTGGCCAAAGGCTCTTTGAAAGTGAATGTGCGACAGCCCAAACCCTATTCCTGCAGAATTTGATGAACGTTGAAACAAGTGGAAGATAAAAGGAATTAATTCGAGAAGCAGTAGTTACCTGACATCAAGTCTGAGTTTGAAAACTCTATAGATTACAGGGTGAAGGAAAAACTGTATGAGGTATATAGTAGTATGGGAAATGAGTTTATAGTAGTATAGGAAAATATAAGTAAGACCGAGAGATAGATGGAAGAGCTCCTCAGCTAAATACAGTGAGCATGCTGGAAGAACCAGGGATTGATTCTGCTTCAAGAAGATATACTAATGAAAGAAAACCAGCCAAAAAAAAATATGAGGTAAATAAAGAGAAAAGAATTGGGTGTTGGATTATTTTATTAGCTGATTGTTACATTGAAGTATCTATTTTTCATTACATTCTTACTGTTGTGTTATGAAAAATTATTTGCCAACATCATTTATGACAACGTAATACTACAATGTTGGTTAATTTGTACAGGACAAAGCTTTTTAGTTTAAATTAGTTGTTTGATTTGGGTAAAATCACTGGAACTTTAATTACACAATAATCAACTCATTAGTCTACATTATATTTTTATACGACTGAGTTTTAGTAATGGTGCTCCACACAAGCGGTGTTAAAAATACATAGTAACTAACATCAATGTGTGACTGTAATTGGTGAGATGAACAGTGTAATTATCTTGAGAATGATGCCAACTTCATTTTCAGTTACTGTTGTTCTTCATTCCAAACAATATTCCTCTAAAATAGAAACTTTTGTGACATAATGTTGGTCCATCTTAATAAAAGCATCCATGTTTTTTCTTTAGAAACAAAGCGAAGTGATTTGCTGTATGGGAAATGCTCACTTCTGAGATTATTGTTTTTCATTGGATCCCTGTGAAAAATGGCAATAAAATATATTATTTTAAATTGAACCCAGACCATAAGAAATAGAATAAGAGCAGGATGTTTGAACCTGAAATTTGTTCCACCATTCAATAGGATCATGGCTGATCCAAAATTCCTCATATCCACTTACCTGTGCTTTCCCCATAACCCTTGATTCCCCTACTGATCAGGAATCTACCTATCTCAGTCTTAAATGTGCACAGGGACTCTGCCCCCACAGCTCTTATGACAAGTATTTCAGAGACTCACACACCTTTGGGAGAAGAAATTCCTCCTCATCTCAATCTTAAATTAAGATTTACACTGAGACTATGTTATCTCGTCCTAGACTCTCCCATGAGGGGAAACATCTTCTGAACATTTATCCTGTCAAGCCTCTTAAGAATCCAATAAGTTTCAATGAGATCATCTCTTATCCTTCTAAACTCCCAGTGAGTATAGATCCAACTTATTTAGCCTTTGCTCATAAGACTATCCCTCCATACCAGGGATCATCCTTATGAACCTTCTCTGAATTGCCTCCAATTAAATAAAATCTTTCCATCAATAAGGAGCCAAAACTGCTCACTATACTCCAATACAGTTGCAGTAAGACTTCCTTACTCTTATACTCCAACCCTCTTCAAATTAGGGCCAATATTCCACTAGGCTTCCTGATTACTTGCTGCACCTGTGAGTGAGCTTCCTGTGTTTTGTATAAATATCCCCAAGTCTCTTGGTGTTGCAGATTTCTACAGTTTTTCTCCATTTAAATAATATTCTGTTCTTTTGTTCTCCCTTCCCAAATGAGCAGCTGCTTATTTTCTGGCATTATGCTTCGTTTGGGTAAAAACAATGACTGCAGATGCTGGAAACCAGATTCTGGATTAGTGGTGCTGGAAGAGCACAGCAGTTCAGGCAGTATCCAAGGAGCAGCGAAATCGACGTTTCGGGCAAAAGCCCTTCACCAGGAATAAAGGCAGAGAGCCTGAAGGGTGGAGAGATAAATGAGAGGAGGGTGGGGGTGGGGAGAAAGTAGCATAGAGTACAATACGTGAGTGGGGGAGGGGATGAAGGTGATAGGTCAGGGTGGAGGGTGAAGTGGATAGGTGGAAAAGAAGATAGGCTGGTAGGACAAGTCATGGGGACAGTGCTGAGCTGGAAGTTTGGAACTAGGGTGAGGTGGGGGAAGGGGAAATGAGGAAACTGTTGAAGTCCACATTGATTCCCTGGGGTTGAAGTGTTCCGAGGCAGAAGATGAGGCGTTCTTCCTCCAGGCGTCTGGTGGTGAGGTAGCGGCGGTGAAGGAGGCCCAGGACCTCCATGTCCTCGGCAGAGTGGGAGGGGGAGTTGAAATGTTGGGCCACAGGGCGGTGTGGTTGATTGGTGCGGGTGTCCCGGAGATGTTCCCTAAAGCGCTCTGCTAGGAGGCGCCCAGTCTCCCCAATGTAGAGGAGACCGCATCGGGAGCAATGGATACAATAAATGATATTGGTGGATGTGCACGTAAAACTTTGATGGATGTGGAAGGCTCCTTTAGGGCCTTGGATGGAGGTGAAGGAGGAGGTGTGGGCACAGGTTTTGCAATTCCTGCGGTGGCTGGGGAAGGTGCCAGGATGGGAGGGTGCGTTGTAGGGGTGTGTGGACCTGACCAGGTAGTCACGGAGGGAACAGTCTTTGCGGAAGACGGAAAGGGGTGGGGAGGGAAATATATCTCTGGTGGTGAGGTCTTTTTGGAGATGGCGGAAATGTCAGCGGATGATTTGATTAATGCGAAGGTTGGTAGGGTGGAAGGTGAGCACCAGGGGCGTTCTGTCCTTGTTATGGTTGGAGGGGTGGGGTCTGAGGGCGGAGGTGCGGGATGTGGACGAGATGCATTGGAGGGCATCTTTAACCACGTGGGAAGGGAAATTGCGGTCTCTAAAGAAGGAGGCCATCTGGTGTGTTCTGTGGTGGAACTGGTCCTCCTGGGAGCAGATGCGGCGGAGGCGGAGGAATTGGGAATACGGGATGGCATTTTTGCAGGAGGTAGGGTGGGAAGCGGTGTAATCCAGGTAGTTGTGGGAGTCGGTGGGTTTGTAAAAAATGTCACTGTCAAGTCGGTCATCATTAATGGAGATGGAGAGCTTCAGGAAGGGGAGGGAGGTGTCAGAGATGGTCCAGGTAAATTTAAGGTCAGGGTGGAAGGTGTTGGTGAAGTTGATGAATTGCTCAATATCCTTGCGGGAGCACGAGGTGGCGCCAAGTTTGCCAACCTTGCATCATTTACTGAACCTATCAATATCTCACTGTAAACTTGGTCAATTTTACATCTTAAGATCCTGGCCAACTATAAGATCACAGTGGGTGAATAGAAGCACTTCTCCTTGTTGGAGGGTTAGATGCCATTTGGAGCACAAATTCCTAATTTTTCTGAGTTTTAGCAAAGAATACCTTTCTGACTGCTGAGAAGCACCTAGGAATATACAATAATGATCTCCCTTGTAGTTATATGATTCAACTAAAGTGGAGAAATGTTCTAATATGCTGAAGTAGGAAGTAATTGGATTCCAGTTAGAAAGCAGCAACATTTCCCATTCTCTGGGTTGCTAAGATGATCATGCCAGTCAATAGCATTCGCACACTTTCTGTTGCAATAGTTAAAGAGAAAGAGCAAACATCTTTGAATTTAAACTCCAGGCTGGATAGACTGGGATGTTTTTTTCCACTGGAGTGTAGGAGGTTGATGGATGACTTCATAGGGGTTTATAAAATCATGAGGGACATGGACAAACTGAATAGTGAAAAGGTCTTTTCCCGAGGGAGTTCAAATCTAGGGGACTTTTTATTTAAGGTGAGAGGAGAAAGATTTAAAAAGGGCATGAGGGGCAATGTTTTTGCATAGAGAATGGTTCGTGTGTGGAATGAACTTCTGGAGGAAGTGGGAGGTGCAGGTACTCTGCAACATGTAGAGGACATTCAGATTGAATAGAAACGATTTGGAGGGATAGGGGCCAAATGCAGGCAAGTGGAATTAGGTTAGTTTGGGAACATGGTCAGGTTAGATTAGATGGACCAAATGGTCTGTTTGCATTCTGTATGACTCAATGATTCTATGTGAAAACATCACAAGAAATATCCAAATGCATTGACCTTCACTTTTCTCTTAGCGTTACTGAAGTAAGATAAATATAATTTCACAACGAGTAAGTAAATGCACCAAAGAAACTAAAAAGCATGATCCATATGAATTTTTTGATGGAATAAATAGGGAGTAATTTTCCACTGGCAAGAGAGTGAGTAACTAAATTGTAAAAGAAGCAAAGAAGGCACTTAGTTGACTGCATCCATCTGCCAAATTGTGCAAACTCAACATTATTACAACAATGCAATTCTTCCCTGATCTCTTTTTTTAACAAGTTTTCAACCAAAAAGCTGAAAAAAAAATATTCTTGTATAACCCATATCCAATAACATGATCTGAAAACTCAGAACAATTATGACAATTCCACCTCAGCAGCTGAGGCAGTCCACGATGTTATAAAATGCAACAATGCTCTAAATAAAACAATCAAAATCAATTCACCCTATCTCCTAATCTTAATAGAGTCATAGAGTCATAGAGATGTACAGCACGGAAACAGACCCTTTGCTCCAACTTGTCCATGCCGACCAGACATCCTAACCTTATCTAGTCCCATTTGCCAGCACTTATCTCATATCCCTTGAAACCCTTCCTATTCATATACCCTTTTAAGTGTTGTGATTGTACCAGCCTCCACCACTTCCTCTGGCAGCTCATTACATACTCGCACCACCCTCTGCATGAAAACGTTGGCCTTTACGTCCCTTTTAAATTTTTCCCCTCTCACCCTAAACCTATGCCCTCTAGTTCTAGACTCTCTCACCCCAGGGAAAAGACCTTGTCTGTTTATCCTATCCATGCCCCTCATAATTTTATAAACATCTATAAGGTCACCACTCAGCCTCCAATGCTCCAGGGAAAACAGCCCCAGCCTATTCAACCTCTCCCTATAGCTAAAATCCTCCAACCCTGGCAACATCTTTGTAAATTTTTTCTAAACCCTTTCAAATGGCACAACATCCTTCCGATAGCGACCAGAATTGCATACAATATTCCAAGAGTGGTCTAACCAATGTCCTGTACAGTGCAACATGACCTCCTAACTCCTGTACTCAATGCTGTGACCAATAAAGGAAAGCATACCAAACATTGCCTTCACTATCCTATCTATCTATGGCTCTATTTTCAAGGAACTATGAACCTGAACTTCAAGGTCTCTTTGTTCAGCAACACTCCTGAGGACCTTACGATTAAATGTATGAGTCCTGCTCTGATTTGCTTTTCCAAAACTCAGCACCTTGCATTTATCCAAATTAAATTCCATCTGCCACCTCTCAGCCCATTGGCCCATCTGATCAAGATCCCGTTGTACTCTGAGGTAGCCTTCTTCCCTGTCTACTACACCTCCAACTTTGGTGTCATCTGCAAACTTACTAACTATGTTCACACCCAAATCATTTATATAGAACATAGAACATAGAACAATACAGCACAGAACAGGCCCTTCGGCCCATGATGTTGTGCCAAACATTTGTCCTAGCTTAAGCACCCATCCATGTACCTATCCAATTGCCGCTTAAAGGTCGCCAATGATTCTGACTCTGCCACTCCCACAGGCAGCGCATTCCATGCCCCCACCACTCTCTGGGTAAAGAACCTACCCCTGACATCCCCCCTATACCTTCAACCCTTCACCTTAAATTTATGTCCCCTTGTAACACTCTGTTGTACCCGGGGAAAAAGTTTCTGACTGTCTACTCTATCTATTCCCCTGATCATCTTATAAACCGCTATCAAGTCACTCTTCACTGTCAATAGGGGTGGTGCCAGGGGACTGGAGGATGGTGAATGTTGTGCCCCTGTTCAAAAAAGGGAATAGGGATAACCCCGGGAATTACAGGCCAGTTAGTCTAACTTTGATGGTAGGCAAAGTAATGGAAAGGGTACTGAGGGATAGGGTTTATGAGTATCTGGAAGGACACTGCTTGATTAGGGACAGCCAGCACGGATTTGTGAGGGGTAGGTCTTGCCTTACAAGTCTTATTGAATTCTTTGAGGAGGTGACCAAGCATGTGGATGAGGGTAGAGCAGTGGATGTAGTGTACATGGATTTTAGTAAGGCATTTGATAAGGTTCCCCATGGTAGGCTTATGCGGAAAGTCAGGACGCATGGGATAGTGGGAAGTTTGGCCAATTGGAAAGAGAACTGGCTAACCGGTCAAAGTCAGAGAGTGGTGGTAGATGGTAAAAATTCAGCCTGGAGCCCAGTTACAAGTAGAGTTCCGCAGGGATCAGTTCTGGGTCCTCTGTTGTTTGTAATTTTTATTAATGACTTGGAAGAGGGAGTTGAAGGGTGGGTCAGTAAATTTGCAGATGATACGAAGATTGGTGGAGTTGTGGATAGTGAGGGGGGCTGTTGTCGGCTGCAAAGGGACTTAGATATGATGCAGAGCTGGGCTGAGGAGTGGCAGATGGAGTTCAACCCTGTCAAGTGTGAGGTTGTCCATTTTGGAAAGACAAATAAGAATGTGGAATACAGGGTTAACGGTAGGGTTCTTAGTCAGGTGGAGGAACAGAGGGATCTTGGGGTCTATGTTCATAGCTCTTTGAAAGTTGCCACTCAGGTGGATAGAGCTTGTAAGAAGGCCTATGGTGTATTAGCGTTCATTAGCAGAGGGATTGAATTCAAGAGTCATGAGGTGATGTTGCAGCTGTACAGGACCTTGGTAAGGCTACATTTGGAGTACTGTGTGCAGTTCTGGTCGCCTCACTTTAGGAAAGATGTGGAAGGTTTGGAGAGGGTGCAGAGGAGATTTACCAGGATGTTGCCTGGAATGGATATAAATGATGAAAAGTAGTGGACCCAGCACCGATCCCCTTGTGGCACTCCACTGGTCACAGGCCTCCAGTCTGAAAAACAACCCTCCACCACCACCCTCTGTCTTCTACCTTTGAGCCAGTTCTGTATCCAAATGGCTAGTTCTCCCTGTATTCCATGAGATCTAACCTTGTTAACCGGTCTCCCATGGGGAACCTTGTTGAACACTTTACTGAAGTCCATATAGATCACATCCACTGCTCTGCCCTCATCAATCTTTTTTGTTATTTCTTCAAAAAAGTCAACCAAGTTTGTGAGACATGATTTCCCATGCACAAAGCCATGCTGACTATCCCTAATCAGTCCTTGCCTTTCCGAATACATGTAAATCTTGTCCCTCAGGATTCCCTCCAACAAGTTGCCCATCACCGACGTTGGGCTCACTAGTCTAAAGTTCCCTGGCTTGTCTTTACCATCCTTCTTCAATAGCGATACCACGCTAGCCAACCTACAGACTTCTGGCACCTCACCTGTGACTACTGATGAAACAAATATCTCAACAAGGGGTCCAGCAGTCACTTCTCTAGTTTTCCAGAGTTCTAGGGTACACTTGATCAGGTCCTGAGGATTTATCCACTTTTATGTGCTTCAAGACATCCAGCACCACCTCCTCTGTAAGATGGACATTTTTCAAAATGTCACCATCGATTTCCACACATTCCATATCTTCCATGTCCTTCTCCACAATAAACACGGATGCAAAATACTCGTTTAGTGTCTCCCCCATCTCCTGCAGCTCCACACAAAGGCTGCCTTGCTGATCTTTTGAGGGGCCCTATTCTCTTCCTCGTTACCCTTTTGTCCTTAATGTATTTGTAAAAACCCTTTGGATTCTCCTTCACCCTATTTGCCAAAGCTATCTCATGTCCCCTTCTTGGCTTCCTGATTTCCCTCTTTAGTATACACTTACAGCCTTTATACTCTTCTAAGGATTCACGCAATCTCTCCTGTCTATACCTGACATATGCTTCCTTCTTTTTCTTAACCAAACCCTCAATCCCTCTAGTCATCCGAGATTCCCCACACCTTACCAGCCTTTCCTTTCACCCTAATAGGAATATACTGTCTCTGAACTCTCGTTATCTAATTTTTGAAGGCTTCACATTTTCCAGCTGTCCATTTATCTGCAAACATCTGCCCCCAATCAGCTTTTGAAAGTTCTTGCCCAATACCGTCAAAATTAGCCTTCCTCCAATTTAGAACTTCAATTTTTACATCTGGTCTATGCTTTTCCATCACTATGTTAAATCTAATAGGTCTTGTAAAGATCATTATTATTATCATTTGACTGTGGAGTAAAAACAGTCTGCTTTAAACCATGGAAATGTTTGTAAACAGTTGTTTGCAGTTTTAAAGAAACAAGTTACTGAAATGCATTGGGAGTTGTATCTCTAATGTTGCCTTATTGAAGTGGTGAGGAAGTATTCCAGAAAGAATAGCACCACCTATCGGTGCAGTTTCAACCACAGACAATCTTTTGATTAATTTTCCAATTGAGGCCATTGCTGTGGGCTCAGGAGGACTCAGCATAGTAACAACCACTTGATTAGTCCCTCGGCTGGTGGCCACAGCCTTAGCTACGGACAATATAGCAGAAACATCCAGTCTGTGAAGAGAAACACTCTCTCTCTGTCTCCCATCTGTATAAAGAAGTAAGAGAATATCCCTAGTCAGCTCCCTTCCTCCACCTTTTCTCTAAGTTGTTCTCTCTGTAGTTGCGTTACCGTAGTGTTTCTCTCCCTCCTCCTTTAACCAAAGAAAAGGCAGAGAGAGAGATGAGCTGTTAGGAAGTTTGTTAGTGGTTTAGAAACAGCAGACCCGCAGCAATGTGCATCATCTTGACCAGAAAAGATGGCAGGGACTCTGGGAAAGCTTGTGATTTGTGAGGCATCTAAGATATGGGATCACAAGATACCCAGGAGAGTCATGAAGTGCCAGAGAGTAGCAGTCCTTGAACAATATGCAGCTAATTTGGAGCAGTGACTCTCTTCATTACACACCATAAGAGGAGATAGGTTTCTGCGATAATCATACCAGAGAGCCATCACTCCACATCATGACAGGCAGGCACACAGAGGCATGTAGAGATGGCAGCAGAGTGGGTGACCATTTGTCAAAAAGAAAAGAGATAGCAGGTCCAGGAAACCCAGGACTCCTTGGAACTGTTGAGGGTTATTTAGAGGGTAACCCAAGTGAGTCAGAGATGGATAATTCGAGGGAAAGCCACAGGACCATGGTGCCCGAGGCCACACTGGGAAAAGAGAGGGAGGCTGGTGGGCAGATTGGAAAGGTAGTTGTAGCGGGTGACTCAATAGTTCAAGGGATAGACAGTCTCATTTGCAGCTGAGACATTAGTCCCCTATGGTCTGTTGCCTCCTGTGTGCAGGGATTCAGGCCATAACAGAACAGATGAACTTCTGGAAAGGGAGGATGAACAACCAGTGATTGTGGTTCATGTGGAGCCAAGGTAGGGAGAGACAGCTTGGAGAACATACAGGATCAGGTTCAGGAGTTATGGAGCAGTTTCCAGTACAGCGAACTAATTTCAGAAATATTACCTGTGCCACGAGATTCACCAGTTTTCACAAAGATTGGGGAGGTTAATATGTGTCTTGAGGGATGGTATTGAAGGGAGGGGTTTGGATTTTTGGGACATTGTGATCACTTTGGGAAGGGAGAAAGCTGTTCAGAACAGATGAGCAGAAATGGAAATAACCCCCTGGCTGAGAGAGTAAATAATGTAGTGGGGGTAGATTTAAAATTGTAAGGCAGGGGAGTGGTAATACTAATGGGCCTAGTTTTGGAAGTCCTCGTGAGGTCAAAAGAGAGAAGACGGGGAACAGGAAGTGAGGAAAATAATGCCTTATGGTTCTATTCCATAACCAATTGAAGAAGGAGCAGCACTCCAAAAGCTAGTGCTTCCAAATAAACCTGTTGGACTATAACTTGATGTTGTGTGATTTTTAACTTTGTCCACCCCAGTCCAACACCAGCTCCTCCACATCATGAGGAAAAGAAAGTAGTGTTGACAGTGTTGACAGTGAAAAGAAATGTTCACCTTCCAATGGGCAAGAAAGAGTTAAGGGCATGGTTAAACCGTATGTATGAAAATGCACTGAGTGCCGTAAACAAAATTGGAGAACTGGAAGTAAACCTTGTTCTGGTGGATGTGGCTTAGTAGCATTAACAGAATTGTGGCTCAAGCCACAACAGAATAGGACTGGATACTTAACATTTAGATCAAAACGGTTTGGGTACAAAGGGAGGAGGTGTAGCAGTCTTGATCAAAGATAATATCAACGTCCTGGAACAAGATGCAGTTCCTGAGTTGGAATCAATATGGTTGGAGGTGAGAAATGAGAAGGGAGCGGTGACCTGGTTGGGTATTTATTGTCGACCTCCAAATACTGGGGAGGAAGTAGAAGAGACCATTTGTAGGCAGATTATGGAAACAGGGCAAGTAGTTATGTAATGGTTGATGATTTCAATTACCCCAGAGTAGATTGGGAAAAAGATAAAGTGTGGGAAACAAAGGGGGAGAAATTCCTGCAATGTGTACAGGAGAACTTTCTGGAACAGTACATTTGCAGTCCTATCAGGGGGGAAGCTATGCTGAATCTGTTCCTAGGAATGAAGCTGTTCAAGTTGAGAACATCAGAGTGGGGAGGATTTTGGAACCAGTAATTATAATAAATTAAGTTGGAAAAGGAAAAAAACAGTCAAGGATTAAAGTCCCAGAGTAAAAAAGGGCAGGTATCAGGGGTCTAAATGTTGAACTGGATTTGAAACACATTTTGGTGAATAAAGGATTGGAAGAAAAATGGGCGATTTTCAAGACTGAAATGAATAAGGCACAAGGTAGGCCCATACCGTTGAAAAATAAATTTGAAGCTAGAGAACCAGAATGACTAAGAATATTGATGAGAAAATAAAGAAGAAGAAGGAGGCATATGATGCATACTGGAATAGATTAGATTCCCGACAGAATGAAAACAGGCCCTTTGGCCTAACAAGTCCACACCAACCCTCTGAAAAGTAACCCACCCAAACCCATTACCCTACCCTATATTTACCCCTGACTAATGCACCAAACACCATGGGCAATTTTGCATGGCCAATTCACCTGACCTGTACATCTTTGGATTGTGGGAGGAAACCAGAGCACCCGGAGGGAACTCACACAGACACGGGGAGAATGTGCAAACTCCATACAGACAGTCGCCTGAGGCAGGAATCGGACTCAGGCCCCTGGTGCTGTGAGGCAGCAGTGCTAAGCCACCATGCCACTCCAATAGTAATAGCAATAGAAATCAGGAAGAGTATCTCAAATGCAGGAGAGAGCCTAAGGCTGGAATGAGGAAGGCTAAGAGGAAGCATGAGGAATGAAAGGCAGGCTGTCCTAAAACAAATTGAAACATGTTCAATTAGAAAAGATTAGTGAAGGACAGAGAGAAGTTCATAAGTAACTAGCAGGGTTAAGCTGCTCACTGAAGCAAAGGGTGTGGCAGAGGTATTAAGGTACAACTATTTTGCTTCTGTCTTTATTAAGTTAGAAGATGGTGACAATGTCCCAGTTGAAAATTTGGGTATTGAACAACTGAGCAGTGCAGTGATAGATAAAGAAGAGGTGTTAACAAGGCTGGCAGCACTCCAGGCAGAGAAGTCGCTAGGCCCAGATGCATCCTAGATTGTTGAGAGAAGTAAGTGAGAAAATTGTTGAGCCATTGGCAGAAAATTTTCAAGCCTCTCTGTGCACAGGATTAGTCCTGGGGTACTGGAGGATTGCAAATCTGATGCCATTGTTTAAGAAAGGAGAAAAGGGTAACCCAAGAAACTAGAGATCTTTCAATTTGATATCAATAATGGGAATAATGGGGAAACTGATGGAGGCCGTAATATGGGATAAGATAGATATACACTTAGAGAAAAATAAGTTAATACATGACAATCAACATGGCTTTGTCAAGGGCAGGTCGTGTCTGACAAAATTTACTGAGCTCTTTGGCAAGGTGACACAGGTAATGGATGAGGGTAATGCTATGGATGTTATATATCTGGACTTTCAGAAAGTATTTGATACAGTGGCATATGGCAGGTTGATTAGCAAATTAGAAATATTTAGGATTGATGTGCCCTTGGCAGCATGGATAGAAGATGGCTAAAAGATAGGAAACAGAGAGTAGGATATAGATGAGCATTTCTAAAATTGAAGACAAATTAAAATTAGTGTCTGCTGGGGATCATTGATGGGATCCTTGCTTTTCTGATTGATATAAATGATTTGGATATGGGTGTTGTGGGCAAAATGACTAATTTTGCAGACAATATTAACCTAGGGAGAACAGTGAATTGTGAGGGTGATACTGAGCAACTTCAGAGGGACAATGACAAGTTGGCCAAATAGATAGGAGCCTGGCAGATGAATTTCAATGCAGTAAAATATGATATAGTACATTTTGGTAGAAGAAATGTGAGGAGAAAATATTCCAATGGTACAACCTTGAGATTAATACAGGAGCAGAGGGACATCAGGGTTCATGTACATAATCCTCTGAAGATGGCCAGGCAAGTTTGAAATTGTTAAGGAGGCTTAGAGGCAGTGTATAAAAGCAAGGAAGTGATGCTACACCTCTATTAATCATTGCTGAAAATGTGTTGCTGGTAAAGCACAGCAGGTCAGGTAGCATCCAACGAACAGGAGAATCGACGTTTCGGGCATAAGCCCTTCATCAGGATTCCTGATGAAGGGCTTATGCCCGAAACGTCGATTCTCCTGTTCCTTGGATGCTGCCTGACCTGCTGTGCTTTACCAGCAACACATTTTCAGCTCTGATCTCCAGCATCTGCAGACCTCACTTTCTCCTCTATTAATCATTGGTCAGGCCACATTTGGAGTATTGTATTCAGTTCTGGGCACCTTATTTAAGGAAGGATGTTGAGGCCCTGATAGAGTGCACAAGAGAATGGTAAGGTCCAAGGGAGTGTTGCTGAACAAAGAGACCTTGATGTGCAGGTTCATAGCTCCTTGAAAATGGAGTTGCAGGTAGATAGGATAGTGAAGAAGACGTTTGGTATGCTTTTCTTTATTGGTCAGAGTATTGAGTACAGGAGTTGGAAGGTCATGTTGCGGCTGTACAGGACATTGGTTAGGCCACTGTTGGAATATTGTGTACAATTCTGGTTTTCCTTCCTATCGGAAAGATGTTGTGAAACTTGAAAGGGTTCAGAAAAGATTTACAAGGATGTTGCCAGGTTTGTAGGATTTGAGCTATAGGGAGAGGCTGAACAGGCTGGGGCTGTTTTCCCTGGAGCGTCGGAGGTTGAGGGGTCACCTTATAGAGGTTTACAAAATTATGAGGGGCATGGATAGGGTAAATAGGCAAAGTCTTTTCCCTGGGGTCAGGTAGTAGACAGCATAGGTTTAGGGTGAGAGGGGAAAGATATGAAAGAGACCTACGGGGCAACTTTTTCACACATGTATGGAATGAGCTGCCAAAGGAAGTAGTAGAGGCTGATACAATTGCAATATTTAAGAGGCATTTGGATGGGTATATGAATAGGAAGGGTTTGGAGGGATATGGGCCGGGTGCTGGCAGGTGGGACTAGATTGGGTTGGGATATCTGGTCGGCATAGACGGGTTGGACCGAAGGGTCTGTTTCCATGCTGTACATCTCTATGACTCTATTAGAGAAATTGAGCTTATTCTACTTGTAACAGAGAACATTAAGAGTGACTTGGTTGAAGTGTTCAAAGTTATGAACTATTTTGACAGGATAAAAAAGAATATTCTGTTTCCACTATTTTGTATGTTAATAACGATGGGTCACAATTTCAAGATGGTCAGCAAGACAGCTTCGTGTGACATGAGACCAAACTTGAGTTGTTAGGATTTGGAATGAGCTGCCTGGGAGATTGCCAGAGGCAGATTCCATAGGAGGGTCCAAAAGAGAGATGGATATATATTTGAAAATGATGAATTGATAGGGCTAAGGACATAGGGATAGAGAATGGGGTGAGCTGGGTAGCTCTATCAGTAGCTAGCACAAGCATGATGGGTCAAATGGTCTCTTCCTGTACTGTAAAATTCTATGATTCTATGAATTTCTGCAAATGTCCCGTTAAAAGGAAAAGGGGCACCGAAAGAATTAATCCTCAACCAGTGAGCATTAGTTTGAGAATGTGTATCCATGGCTTCCAAGAAAATTGAGTGTGAATTTTTAGTGCACTACCCCAATGAGTAAATATCCTTTAAAAAAATTCCAGGATTTCAATTCACTTCTTCACCAAAAGTAACCAATTCTTTCGTTCCCAATGTTTGCTTCAATCTGTCCATTAGTTTTAGAGAAATGTTATAAGCAGACTGACAGATTGAGGTGAAAACATTACCACCATTAACCTTCACTGGCACAGGTAATAATAAAGAAAATACACACAGGCACACCTAATCTCTTATGCTCTGGAATACGTTGTCAAAAAAGGGATTGTTGGTAACTTTTAAAAGGGAATTGGATATAAATGTAAAGAGAAAGTATTCATAGAATTTCTATAGCATGAAATCAGGCCATTTGGCCCATTGAGTCCACACTGACCTTCCAAAGAGCATCTCACTCAGACCCATCCCCCTAACCCTGCAGTCCCCATGGATATTCAACCTAACTGGCACATCCCTAGACATTAGGGGCAATTTAGCCTGGGCAATTTAGCCTGGCCAATACACCTGTCCTGCACATCTTTGAAATGTGGGAGGAAACCGGAGCACCCTAAGGAAACCCACGGAGAAACAGGGAGAATGTGGAAACTCCATATAGACAGTTGCCCGAGGAAGGAATCAATTGAGTCTGTGGCATTGTGAGGCAGCATTGCTGACCACTGAGCCACCATGCCAGTTTATTTGGAAGAGTGTGGACTAATTGAATAACTTACAAACAACTGGCACAGGCAAGTAATTACCTTTTTCTTTGTGTTATGATTCTACAGTATCAAAATAGTTTTCCTTATTTGAGAAGACAGAAATTGTATTAGTGCTTTTAAAGGAAAAAATGCTAAATATTTTACCTTTAAGAATTTCCATTGACAATGAGAGGAACGATATATTCTGTAAGAAACATTTTTCCAAACAAATCTGGTTAAAACATTTTACAGCAAAGCAAAACACATTTTTTCTTTATCGCATTTAAATTTGTTGAAGATTTCTAAAGATATTTTCATTAAAAAGTGGACCGCAATTAACACATTGACCACAATGAAAGCATTGAGGAGAAAGTGAGGTCTGCAGATGCTGGAGATCAGAGCTGGAAATGTGTTGCTGGAAAAGCGCAGCAGGTCAGGCAGCATCCAGGGAACAGGAGAATCGACGTTTCGGGCATAAGCCCTTCTTCAGGAATGGGGAAAGTTTGTCCAGCAGGCTAAGATAAAAGGTAGGGAGGAGGGACTTGGGGGAGGGGCGTCGGAAATGTGATAGGTGGAAAGAGGTCAAGGTGAGGGTGATAGGTCAGACTGGGGTGGGGGCGGAGAGGTCGGGAAGAAGATCTCAGGTTAGGAAGGCGGTGCTGAATTTGATGGATTTGACTGAGACAGGGTGGGGGGAGGGGAAATGAGGAAACTGGTGAAATCCGAGTTCATCCCTTGTGGTTGGAGGGTTCCTAGCCGGAAGATGAGGCGTTCTTCCTCCAACCGTCGTTTTGTTGTGGTCTGACGATGGAGGAGTCCAAAGACCTGTATATCCTTGGTGGAGTGGGAGGGGGAATTGAAATGTTGAGCTACAGGGTGGTTGGGTTGGTTGGTCCGGGTGTCCCAGAGGTGTTCTCTGAAACGCTCCGCAAGTAGCCGGCCTGTCTCCCCAACCCAACCACCCTGTAGCTCAACATTTCAATTCCCCCTCCCACTCCACCAAGGATATACAGGTCTTTGGACTCTTCCATCGTCAGACCACAACAAAACGACGGTTGGAGGAAGAACGCCTCATCTTCCGGCTAGGAACCCTCCAACCACAAGGGATGAACTCGGATTTCACCAGTTTCCTCATTTCCCCTCCCCCCACCCTGTCTCAGTCAAATCCATCAAATTCAGCACCTCTCCGCCCCCACCCCAGTCTGACCTATCACCCTCACCTTGACCTCTTTCCACCTATCACATTTCCGACGCCCCTCCCCCAAGTCCCTCCTCCCTACCTTTTATCTTAGCCTGCTGGACAAACTTTCCCCATTCCTGAAGAAGGGCTTATGCCGAAACATCGATTCTCCTGTTCCCTGGATGCTGCCTGACCTGCTGCGCTTTTCCAGCAACACATTTCCATCTCTAGGTCTCCTGAGCCAAGTTGCACTCCTCATGCATGATGCAGCCTGGAGTTATGGAAAGTGATGACAGAGTCTCCCATTTCTATCTGACCAGAAATTTCCCCAAATTTTACAAATGGGGGTTATTAGAGAATAATTAATACCCAACCTACTTGTCTGCCTAATGTCTGCACTTTCCAAGACCATCAAGTCTGAGAGCAGGTCTTGAATCCAGAGTTTCTGGCTCAGAGGAAGGAATGCAGCATTAGACCTCCCAATTAAACATCTGTAAATGATTAATAGGCTTAGGACTGTACTTTTAGAAATAAAGACACCAAAAAAACTGGTAACATAAAAGAGCATCATCAGTGTCTTTAAAGAGAAAAGACAGGTTGATATTCTGGTTGGGAAGAAGTTGCATTTGTATCATGTTTGAAAGCATCAGGAAATTACAAATAATTTTGCAGTCCATCACTTTTGAAGTACAATTTTTATTATATAAGAAAGCTTATGAAAACCAAATTGTGCACAACAACTTACCATGAACAAGACAGAAATGAATGGTTAATCTAATTAGGTGGGATTGGCTGAATGTTGGTCAAACATTGGTCAAAATGAATATCTCTTTAAATAGTATCACCTGAGTAAACTGGCAGGCTGTTAATCTGATATGTCTTTTCTCATTGTAGGCATTTGGGGGATATTTCTTTACAGGCAGGACTTGAAACCAAAATTGTGGCTCAGAGGCAGGGACACTACCACTGTTTCACAATTGCCCGTTTTGTCTTAGTAAGTGTTGTCAGACCTTTTTTTGTTTAGTGACCAATTTCCTTTCTGTCAAAGGTTTGCAGTTTTTCAGGGCGAGGCATTGCTGTTGCTACTGCTGAATCATTTGGAATTAATGTGTTGGGCTTCAGAATTCATCATTTTGTGATTATATTAGACTTAATATTACAGTCCCCTGGAGTTGGATGGCAGTTGAGCGGTGGGGCAGATATAAAATTGCACTGATGCCATGCTCATTTCCTACTGATATTTTACCCCTGTCAGGGTAGGAGCTAAGTGCCCCCCCCCCCCACCATGAACCAATTAATGGCCACTTAAGAACCTCCACTCACTGTCACTTCATTTGAGGCAAGGAGTGTGGCACCAAGTGTCCAAGTTGTCAGGTTAAAACTGGCCAGGGTAGGGGTATTGTGACTGCTGATTGGCTCCTTGTTCCCATCAGAGAATTCCACCTCCACCTCTCCATCCCCACAACCACCTCCAGCACCAGCATTCCCCTGCATCCCATCGCGTTACCCTTAACTCTCACAGTGACGATTCTGAATCCCATACCCTCTCCCTTGGCTCTGGCAAGACCACAGAGTCACCTGGAAGTACAGGTTCCAGACTCCTCGACCTCAACACTGTATGCAATCCCAGTTGTGGCCACTGCACCCAATGGCATAGTTGTGCCAAGAGATTGGCCAATCATTTGCTTGACTGACACCACTCAGAGGCAGAACCTCTTCTCCAATAAAGCTAAAAGACTGCACAAAGACAATTAATGATCAGGCAGCCATGGAAAGCAAACTGATCAAATATGGGAAGGTACTTGTGCAGGATCCGAGGATCCCAACCTCTCCTGGACTTAAATGCAGCTCAAAAAGCTTTACCTTCTTTGGCTGGCTGTCTTACAAATTCAGTGTCACTGGGTGAAAACCCTGCAATTTCTTCCCTAATTATCTACCTAGAACAAATATACAGCAGGAATTCAAGAAGGCAGCTCACCATCACTTTCTCAAGGGCAACTAGGGATGAGCAATAAATGTTAGTCCAGCCCGTGACACCCTAGAAAGCATCAAACTTCTTGAGTGTCCCTCGACAATTAGACATAAAGATGCATAGACCAGTTTATTATATAGCTCATGCAGCCATGACAATGAAATCAAAACAGACTTGTCCTCACCTTTTAAACTTTAGCAGGCTCAATACAATTATCAACAAACCCAAAGCTAGTAAAAAGGCAAACAGATAATAGTTTTCATGTATTTTCCCTGAAAAACAAAACAATTTTTTTTCTTTAGCATCATTATTTTATGTCTAATTTCCTCCTCCAAAAAAGTTACTTTGAGGAACAGTTCCACAATTACTCATGTGTGCATCAGTAGCCAACTCAAACACAAAGTTACACATAGTAAATTTACTTTCCACATTCATCCACTTTACAGTAGGATATTAGTGGACCAGAAGTGTTTCCCTAACCTGGTATCATTTTTATTAGGACAAGTTCAAATCCTGGCTGAGATCAGTTAACTCAAAAGAGAGCAGGAATTAAACCTGGAACCCTTGTGGAACTTTCTTGCTTCATTATCATGCCCAAACATTTGCCAGCTAAGCTATCAGGAAAGCAATATATTTTAGTTATATACAAAAATTACTTTGCCAAGTTTAGAAACATGGAACTGTTTTGCTTTTGAATATTACAATCAATACAAAACCAAACAATTCAAACCAATATTAAAAAACAAACCCACTAATGACGTAAATAAATAATAATGAATAACTAAGCTAAAAAAGGAAAATCTTGTCAATAATAATATCGATAATAAACATAACATGGCTCAGCAAAGCAAAGCAATAGCCCTCGATCATCGAGAGCGTAAGTTTATACATATTCATATGTTCGTAGTTCCTCCCCTCTAGATACCAAATCAATTACATAGAATTGCCATGGCTATATAAAGGCTCTTATTAGTATGGCGGACAAATCTGAACCGAGGTGGTCCAAAATGGTTACCACGTCTTATAGAAATTTTCAGTTTTATGGTGCACCATACTCGTAAGAAAGTCCAAGGGGATGTCCCATGATTAGCTTATGCCAGCCTGCCAGCCCCAGGGGATCTTCCACCACCCGCCCTAATACAATGTTTGTTCAAGCACAAAAAGTGAGGATGCTGAAAAGCCTGTTTTGTGTACACCTAATGAAAGTGAATTACCAAAGCCAGGAAGAAGAGATACCAGGTCCATCTCCACCTCCGTTCCCAAGGTCTTCTCTATTTCGCCTACCACAGCGCTCCAGTATGCCCGCAGTCTGTGGCAGGATCAGAGACAATGAGTAAGCGTGCCCATGCTCACTCTTCATTTAGGACATATTGGAGATGCTCCTGCTTTAAATTTAGCGAGGTGGTCTGGGGCTAGATGGACCTGTTGAGAATCTTCAATTGCATGGCATGAGTCCTGTCGCAAATCAAGATCCTTCTTGCGTTTTCGCAGATATCCTCCCATATTTCAGAAGAGATCTCAACGTCCAACAGCCTCGCCCATACTCTACTGAGCCATTCGGTCTCATCTGAGGGAACCTCTCCCAATAGATGATAAATGATTGACAGATAATGTGTCCTCAGCACTTAACACACTCTTCTCCATGTCAGACCTTTACGGATCAGTTAGAAGTGTGGTCTCTTTTTGTATGAAGTTTCTAATTTGAAAGAAATGAAAGAAGTCCCTACTGGGCAATTCATATTTCTGAACAAACTGGTCAAAATACATTGGTATGTCCCCTTTGAATAAATCACTCAGACAAAACATGCCCCCAGCTGCCCATAGTTTAAACCCAGAGTCTATCATCCCTGGCTGAAAGCCCGGCAAACCAACTACGGGTATCAAAAATTGTGTTTTGTCAATATTGCCCTCACCCTAACACATTGCCCTCCACGTCTTGACAGTATTGATGACAATGGGACTATGGCATTATTCCTTAACTGTTCTCATTTTGTCTAAGATTGTGTGATCTCTGGTCTTCACTATATGTTACATTTGTTGGAGTTGTTATAGGCTGGGGAGGTTTAATGCATAAGGATCTAAATCATGAAGCAGAGTTTACAGGATGGAAGCATGGATCAGAAAATTATGGCCAACATGTGGCTCAGTGGTTAGCACTGCTGCCTCACAGTGCCGGGGACCTGGGTTTGATTCCACCCTTGGGCAACTGTCTGTGTGGAGTTTGCACATTCTCCCCATGTCTGTGTGGGTTTCCTCCCACAATCCAAAGATGTGCAGGTTAGGTGAATTGGCCATGCTAAATTGCCCATAGCACTCAGCAATATGTAAGTTAGGTGCATTAGTTAACGGTAAATGTAGAGTAGAAAGGGAATGGGTCTGGGTGGGTGACGCTTTGGTGTGGACTTGTAGGGCCGAATGGCCTGTTTCCACACTGTAAGGGTTCTATGACTCTAACAGCAAGCTAATAAGAGGGCATCTTGCCTGAGATGCTTCAATGTCCAACTGAAGTGAGTGAGGGTCCCCCTGGGCCCAATCATTCACATAAGATAGCAATGAGCTTAACTGATAGCATTGATATCTCCTCCCGGTCTGTCAGGTAACTGCAATTTAGCCAATTTAATTAGGGGCTACTTGTGATACCAGATAAAAGAACTAAACCAGCTGTTCAGCCTTCTAAATGTTTGTTTAGTAAAAAGCAGAGGAAGCATTCACATAGGATACAACAGGCGGGACAGAATGTTCATGCTCATGAGGGCTATTCAACCTATCAATATCCAGCTTATCAAAAATGGGAGTAGTAAATATACCTAAGTAGAGAAAGCCCTTTACGACCATCTAAAGGGGAACTGAGACCTGCCCTCAGGATCAGGCACTCTTAGGAGAGCACCCATGAGCATGGCCTCTGACTTTGCAAAATTGATCTTATAACCTGATGCATTGTATCAGATGTAGAACTAAGACTGTTGGGTTTGATAAGAAGATGAGAATGTCATCCGCATACTGTGCGATTAGATTAGATTAGATTAGATTACAGTGTGGAAACAGGCCCTTCGGCCCAACAAGTCCACACCGACCCGCCGAAGCGAAACCCACCCATACCCCTACATTTACCCATTACCTAACACTACGGGCAATTTAGTATGGCCAATTCACCTGACCCTGCACATCTTTGGACTGTGGGAGGAAACCGGAGCACCCGGAGGAAACCCACGCAGACACGGGGAGAACGTGCAAACTCCACACAGTCAGTGGCCTGAGTCGGGAATTGAACCCGGGTCTCTGGCGATCTTATGGACTTCATCCCTACTTCTGGAGCAGTTATATTGGTATCCCTGCATATTGCCTCCGCCAGTGGTTTGATCACCAATGTGAAAAGCAATGGTGACAAGGGACAGCCCTGTCGACTGCCCCTACAAATATAGAACATAGAGTGTTACAGCACAGTACAGGCTCTTCAGCCCTCAATGTTGTGCCGACCTATGAAATTAATCCGATGCCCATCTAACCAACACCGTTCCATTATTAACCATATGTATGTCCAATGCCCATTTAAATGCCCTTAATGTCAGCAAACCCACTAGTGTTACAGGCAGGCCATTCTATGCCCCTACTACTCTCTGAGTAAAGAAATTACCCCAATCTCTGTCCTAAATCTATCATCCCTCAATTTATAGCAATGTTGCCTTGTGTTAGCCTTCACCATCTGAGGAAAAAGGCTCTCACTGTCCACCCTATCTAACCCTCTGATCATCTGATACGTCCTGATTAAGTCACTTCTCAACCTTCTTCTCTCCAACAAAAACAGCCTCAGTTCCCTCAGCCTTTCCTCATAAGACCTTCCTTCCATACCAGGCAACATCCTAGTAAATCTCCTCTGAACCCTTTCCAAAACTTCCACATCCTTCCTATAATGGGGTGACCAGAACTCTACGCAATACTCCAGGTGCAGCCTTACCTGTGTCTTGTACAGCTGAAGCATGATCTCGTGGCTCCAAAACTCAATCCCCTGACCAATAAACGCCAAAACACCGTATGCCTTCTTAACAATCCTATCAACCTGGGTGGCAACTTTCAGTGATTTATGCACCTGGACACTGAGATCTCTCTGTTTAACTACACTGCCAAGAATTTTACCATTAGCCCAGTATTCTGCATTCCTGTTACTTCTACTGAAGTGAACTACCTCATGCATTTCCACATTAAACTCCATTTGCCACTTCTCAGCCCAGTTCTGCATCTTATCTATATCCCTCTGTAACCCACAACATCCTTCAACACTATCTGCAACTCTGCCTACCTTAGTGTCATCCGCAAATTTACTATTTCTGCAAAATATTAAGATTGCTTTATTGTACACCATTGGTGAGAACCACAGCAAGACCCCCTCCCACCTGATGAAAGTCTCTCCTAGGCCTAACTGCTTCAAAATATGAAAAAGATATGGCCACAGGGCCCTTTTCCGAATCAAAGGAGATCACCAATCCCTGTACCGATCACTGTTGACATACTTGGATCACATTAAGTGATCTGATATTATCTGTCGATCTGCGACCTTTTATGAACCCTGTCTGGTCCTCCTTCATGACGGAGGGCAGTACAGTTTCTAGCCTTAATGCCAGAATCTTGGGTAGGATTTTGAAATCGACATTCAGGACTGAAATGGGTCTATAGGAAGCACAGTCCATTTTTAAGAATGAGAGAGATGTTCGCCTCTCTTAGAGGTGATGGGAGGAAGCCATGACTATGTAAGTCTTTAAACTGAGCATTGGCCCTGAAAAATACTTATAAATTTCTTATAGAACTCACTGGGGAGCCGACAGGACCGGGCGCCTTTCCATTCTGGAACTGCCTCACAGCCTCCTGCACCTCTGACAATGTGACATTGAGGAGAGACTGTTATTCAGGGGTCACTCCCAGAAGATCAAAATTCTTAAAAAATGACTCCATCCTAACCTGCCCACTCTCACAGCTTTCAGCTTGGTATAATTCAGAGTAAAATATCTGGAATGCTGCATTAATCCTTTTACAATCCTCGGTCAAATTTCCAGTGTCCTCCCTGATCAAGATAATGGCCTGGGGAGGGAGAGGCGGGGGGTGGAGGGGGGCACTCCTTTTCCTAGCAAGATATGCTAGGTACTTGCCCTGCTTATCCCTATGCTCAAACAGCCTTTGACTTGCAAATGTAAGCTCCCTCTCAGCTGTCCATGTGAGCATGGAGTTCAGCGTAGACTGAAGCGCCGTGATCCTCTGCAGTTTATCCAGTGAGAGCCTTTTCAGCTACTTTCAGACACATCTCAAGCAAACGCTGCTGCTCACCCCTCTGTTGCTTCTTACTGGCTGAAAAGGAAATAACCAACCCCCAGCATTGGCTTTAGCTGTTTCCCAAAGCATGGATGGGCTACTTACCGAGCATAGACCATTCGTTTGTTAAGAAGATATCGGCGAGCCTTTGGGCAATCTGTCTACCGTAGGGTGTATGAGACAATTGAAATCTCCTCCTACATTGATATGTAAAAATGTAAGGTTAACCAGTCTAGAAAGTGCATCTGTCAAGAATTTAAGCAGGTGGGCCGGAATACAGTAAACACTTAAGATTCTGTAATCTTCCCCATGTATCAAAGCTTTAAGGATTACAAATCTCCCATTTGTGTCTTTAATGCACTCTAATAACTTAAATGGGATATTCTTCCTAACTAAAATGGCCACCGCTCTACTCCTCGTATTGAAAGATGAAAAATAAACCTGGTCATACCCATTCTGTTGCAGCTTCAAATGCTCTGCATCATCTAAGTGTGTCTCATGTAATTAGGCAACATCCACTCTCTTCCTTTTAAAGCTGAAAAGTATCTTCTACTCCTCTTGACAGATGAATGACTCCCCTTAGTATTCCAGGTGCATCACTTAAACACATCCTTAGCCATAACCTTCTATAGCACCATTTAGACTCCAGAGAGAGAAGAACCTGAACTATAGATCACTGAGCTATCCACAAAACCCAAAAACTACATAAACTAAAATAACTACAGCCAACAAATCTACAAAACTTACAAAAATTATGTACAACAAAAACAGAAAAACAAATAATTGCCAAAAACACTGGTTGGAGGAATTTCCCCCCCATTCGAAGGGGGTACCTATACAGCCTACAACCCTACTAACCATCCCAACTGCCGTCTCAACTCCTACCAGCTAGGGTCGCGCCACATACACCGACTACCCGGTAGAGAATAAAAAACACCCATGAGCAAGGTTAATACTATAGACAAGTAAACTAAAAATAAATAAGTCACTCATCCCTTAACATAACTTAGAAATTAAAGATAAATACTCTATCCATCCCTGACATCATTTCACACAACTTATTATCAGAAAGGAGACTCCACCAAGTCCTCTTTAAACAAAAGCAAACCTGAACAGCTCTGTCCTCTACACCTATTCGGCCATTCGACTTAAGTCAACATGTTCACAAAGTTCTCGCTTTCTTTGGCATGTCAAACAAATGTATGGATTCATTATGATTGATCTGAAACTCCGCTGGATATCTTAAAGAATACTGGATCCCAAGCTCTCTCAATCTCCCCTTGATGCCGTTGTAGGACATCCTTTTCCAGACCGCTGTCGCCGAGAAGTCTTGGAAAAACATGACCCTGGAGCCGCCAAGTCTTCAAATCCCTCCCCTGGGCTTTAGAGGCTCCCTTGACCCTCTGGTTGTCTTTACAATGATGGAACCTTACCAGGACAGGGCACGGGCACTGATCTGCACCTGCCTTTCGTGACACAATCCGGTGGGCTTTTTCAATTGTTATCCTTCCCTTCTCAACCTCCAAACCAAGAATCTCGGGAACCACCTCTCAAAGAACTTCACCAACTGCTCACCTTCCGGCCCCTCTGGTATGCTAACAACACGCTGGTCCTTTCTTCTGCCTGTTTAAGGGATCGTCTACCAGATCCAACAGACCCTGGGCCTATGTTTCCAGGGCTTCAATGCGGCTCTTGGAGAAGTCAGTCTCTGCCTCTACCCCTGCAGCCCAGCGCTTGAGCTCATTGGTCCTTTTTCCCAAGTCTTGCAGCATAGCAGTTACAGGAGTCATCTTCTCATCAATTATTTCCAAGATCTGCTTCCCCAGGACCTCATGAGATTTGGCCAGCTCCTCAACTCGGGTCTGGTGAGTAAGCAAACATTCAGTTTCAGAGGTCAGGACCATGGTACTGGCCCTGGGTGAGCTCCCTCCTTTCTTCAGCATCCCCCAGCTGCAAAGACAAAGGTGAGTAGATTCTTTTCAGGTTTCTAGCTCTTTTACTATGTTTTACTCACAGAAAAGCATTTTGGATGGGTTCTGGCTTAGCACGGAGCCCATCAAACGCAATCCTAACAGAACGCCACCATCTTGGATCCTGCCATGAATATTTTACTATTTTGTTGCTCAGCAATGTGAGCAAAGTAGTCAGAAATGTAAGCAGGCTGACCAAATGGGAAGAGCTAAACTGAACACAGAATCACGGAAAATGGCTACAATCAAATGTCAAGGCCACAGTTAATAATTCCTATTAGTTAATGCGCCAACCCAATTTTGCAAGATCATCACAGATGTTCTTAGATCAGATGGTACAGTTCTGAACCTCTACAAACTCAGGTACTGAAAAGGTAGATCTCCACGACAGAGCTAGATAGATGTGCCAAAGCCTCAAGAAATAGTTGTTAGCATTTGGAAACTGGGACCCAATAGGTCATATTCATCCCTGTACTGCCACATAAAGTATGACATGTTCTGATTAGGCTGCTTAAAAATTTGGGCTTTCATTGCTAATGGGGATGTCAATTTCTGCCTCAGTCTCCTTTGGAAAAAGGAACTTCCATGAAACTTGTCTATGTTAAAGCAGGGTCATATATTCTCTATTGATGTGATATATAGTTATGTAAATGCTAACTACAGGGCATGGAATTTCACTCAGGCTGTTTGACCAGCTTGGCAACTCTCCAACGAAACATCTGCTTAGGGATTCAAATCGGGAAACCTACTGGCGTCAAGTTTAAAAAAAGGACAGAGATAAACAAATTAACCTATTAAACAAAAGTTCATCAAAATTTACATACCTAAAGAAAGAAAACCAAAATTTAAAATCACCAGTTTGGGGCAAAAAAACTTTGAACTTTTGTACTTCACATTTGTGAAAGCAATCCCACATCAAGATGTTCTCTGGGGCTTCCCTCCTCAGACGCTGCAGTATTCACTTCTCTTTCTTTAAGAGGTAGTGAACCTCCTGTCTGCTACAGACCAGAGCTCTCTATGTCCAATGCCCAAAAGGGAGCAATCTATAATCCAAGTAATTTTATTTGTACCCCCCATCTCAGTACATTTTCACAATCAAACTGGTAACATAATATTAAGTAGAAAAGAGGAAATAAAGGAAATAAAGCAAACAGCACAACCTGGTGTGGTAAAATATAATGGTATTTGTTTTTTAGACTTGTACTGTGGGTCACTGTGTTTCAGATACTATAGATAACACTAGGCTTGGCAATGGAAAAGAACAAGGAGCGCTCTAAAATAAGAATAATTAATTGGAGGAGGGCCAATTTCAATGACGTGAGACAAATCCAGCCAACATAAGTCTAAATTACAGGTTGACAGACAAAACTATAGCTGAACAATGAGCTGTCATTAAAAAGGAGATAGGTCTGATATCATAGGTCAGGCAGCATCCCAGGAGCAGGAAATTCGACGTTTCGGGCAAAATGATTTTCCTGCTCCTCGGATGCTGTCTGACCTGCTGTGCTTTTCCAGCACCATGCTGATCTAAACTCTGGTTTCCAGCATCTGCAGTCCTCACTTTTGCATAGGTCTGATATAGTCAAGGTAACTTCCATAAGCAGAAAAGGTAGGGCAACAAAACCCAGAGCTCCCTGAGTGATCAAATATGAAACAGGAAAGAGTACATATGACAAATTCAGGTGAATAATACAATGAGAATCAGATTTAATACAGAAGATTTGATGAAGAATTGGAAAAAACAAATGAAAAAAGCAAAGAGAGAGTGTGAGAAGAGAATGATAATGAACATTAAAAAATTCAATTTTGATATATAAATCATAAAATGATGGAAAAAGGATATAGCCAGAAGTCAAACAACACCAGGTTAAAGACTAACAGGTTTATTTAAAATCAAAAGTTTTCAGAGCATTGCCCTTGACGAAGGGGCAGCACTCTGCAAGTTTTGATTTCAAATAAACCTGTTGGACTATAACCTAGTGTCGTGTGACTTCTGACCTTGTCCACCCCGTTCCAACACCAGCACCTCTACATCACAGAAAAAGGATAAGTTGGGCTGATTAGGGACCTAAAAGGAAACTTAGACATGGAGGTGGGGTGCTGGTTGAGGTGCTTTATGTCTATGGTGGGAAATGCTACCCAAATCATAGACGAAGAAGGGACAGCTGACACACTTAATGGATTTAAATTAGTAAAGAGGTGTTAACATGCAAGCTGTGCATAAAGTTGCTGAACTATCAGGCCTCAATGAAATGTATCCAAGGATACTAAAGGAGGAATGGAAATGACAGAGGCATTGACAGTAATATTCCAAATCTCTGGCAACAAGGTTTTGCCAAAGGACTAGAGAATTGCATGTACACGATGACCCCCGTATCCACGAGTGCGGTTGCCGTGGTTTAAGTTACCTGCAGTTTACTGCAGCTCGAACATATAAAAGGGAACATTCCAGAACCATGGACCAGGGGACTGCTGGGAAGGTACGTTTCATATTTAAATTAACGGGTGCACACCTATTCGCGGTTTCGGCCTTCTGCAGTAGCTCCTGGAATGTATCCCCCGCAGGTACGGGGTGGGGGGGGGTTGGTGGTGGTGGGGAACTACTGTACTACACCCTTGTTCAATAACTCATTTAAGAATAAGCCTAGTAACTACAGGCCAGACACTAACCTTGGCAGTATGCAAACTTTAAGGAACAATAACTCAAGACAAATGATTAGTCACTTGGGCAAATTCAAGAAGGAAATTCAGTCATGGATTTATTAAGAGAAAATCGTGTTTCACTAATTTTCTTGAGGTAATGGAAAGGCTTGATGATGATAGTATAGTTGATGTAAATAGACTTGCAAAAGGCATTTGATACATAACAGTCTTGTGAGCAAAGTTAGAACTGATGGCATAAAAGACATAATAACAACATGGATAACTAACTGACTGAGTGGCAGGAAAGAGCTGGTAAAGGTGAGTTACACAGGCTGAAGGAAGGTTTAAAATATGGTTCCCTACAGGTTGGTGTTAAGAATTCCACTCTTCCTGATATAAGTTAATGACCATGGGATGGTACAATAGCTCAGTAATTAGCACTGTTGCCTCACGGTGCCAGGGATCTGGGTTCAATTCCGCCCTTGGGTGACTATCTGTGTGGAGTTCACATATTCTCCCCTTGTCTGCATGGGTTTCCTCTCATTGTCCAAAGATGTGCAGGTTATGTGGATTATCTGTGCTAAATTGCCTGTAGTGTCCAGGGATGTGTAAGTGAGGTGGATTAGCCATGGGAGGTGCAGGGATAGGATAGGATGCCCGTCAGAGGGTTGGTGTGGAGTTTTTAGGCCAAATGGCCCATTTCCCCACTGTATGGACAAAATTCTATTCCATCCAGGTCCTGATTTTCTCTCCTAGATTGAGTGAGCAGAAGCGGGAGATTGAGAGTTCCCAGCTGTGCAAAACAATCTTCAAAAATGGCCAGAAACAAAAACAGAAGTTGCTGGAAAAGTTCAGCAGATCTGGCAGCATCTATGAAGAGAAATCAAAGTTGATGTTTCGGATCCAATGACCCTTCCTCAGAATGGTTCTGAGGAAAGACCATCAGATCTGAAATGTTAACTCTAATTTCTCTTCACAGATGCTGCCAGACTTGCAGAGCTTTTCCAGCAACTTCCGTTTTTATTTGAGATTTACAGAATCCGCAGTTCTTCTGGGTTTTTATTTAAAATAGCCCCACACTCTCTCCATTTTCAGTCTGGGAGCAAGGGCTGGATTAAACATTGGGACAGAGGATCTGGGAAGAACTGAGGAAGCTGCCAATTGTGAAACTGGGCTGGGCAGAAAATATCTTTTGGTCCTCCAGCACTGTTTTTAAAAAAAAATCCAAAATAAGCATGTTTTCAGCCCATCCCTTGACACCCTCAAACTCTCCCAGAGCTGATCCATGTTCACCCACCATCCTTTCCCATTCATCTACTATGTTTACTCACCTGTTATTCACAAGTATCTATGCACAATGAGAAAAAAGGAAAGTTCAATGACTTATGTTTTATGTTTCTGACTACATTTTGTTGAGAAAAATATTTTCATTCATAGAAACATTTCTTCACATCCTGACAGCTTTGACACTTCTTGACAGATCATGACAGGGTTGAGATACCTTTACATTTCTTAACAGTTCTTGACATGTTTTCACACTTTGATAGATCTTCGTATTTCTTGAAATTTATTGATAAATTTGACAAATGCTTTAAAAGTTTAACAGTTCCAAACAGTTATGCACCCTTTGTGCACAATACTTTCGACAGTTAACAATTGCAATGGGTACCTGACAAGCTACCCACAAACCATACCTGACTCTTCCAAAGGATATTTGTGACCTAAACCCCACCCCCAAGTTGTCGGGGACCATATCCATAAGAGGGGTACACTGTCTATCCAAAAGAAATGTGCTGAGAAGAAACCAACTCTGAGCACTCTGGGTTCTGTCCTGAGCACTCTGGGCTCCATAGAGTCAGAATACCAAAATTGCTGTTTAAATTGTGAGCCACCTCAGGGAGTTGAGCAGTTGTGAAGCCCAAAACAACTCTACTCCTGCCCGCATTGATATGGGAGGTTCTGTGCTTAAGGGCAGGAATCCCAATTTTGGGTCCCTTTCAGCACATTGGAAAGATTATACATGTATGTAGATGACGAACGACTTTCAAGTCATTATTGATTTTCATCATAAACATTAAAAATAATCATTCATCACTTTTCCCCAACAAAATCCTTTACAGACACTCACTCACTGTGGACTATCTTGACTTTTGAATTTCTTACTCACCTGATGAAGTTGCAAATGTTTCCTTTCAGTGATTTTCTATACATTCACTCGATGGAATTATCTATCTCTTCCACTCACACGCAATACGGGTAACCAACTTAATGATCTCAATTATCCTTAAGACAAACCCAGGACCCTTCTCAGCCTTTCTCTTTGGGCTGCTAAAACATCCAAAGACTCCTTTCCAGCCTGAAGACTTCTACAAACTAAACTTGTCCTACCTCAGGTCATGTTCTTCTAAACTGAAAACCTGATTGTGGCTTCTGGACATGTATCTTTTCTGTGGATCACAAAAACTGATGTCATCAATATACAGGAATTATCTCAACAAGTACATTGTTGAATCATTTTGCAAAATCATGTGATTTCTTGATAAGTTCAGTGTTCCAAGTGAATGCACACCACTATCTTAAACAAATGTCACCTTCACAGAACTGAAAACTAAAATCCATTTCCCCCCATTTTTTGAATCCAAGTTTATAAATAATAATATGACATTACAAAGCTTCATCAGGCCTCCCTTTTGAAAAATAAGAAGGTATTTTGATCACAATATATTTTATTATTAGCAACTTTCATATTTACAGTTAACAACTTGTATGGTTGCATTAGACTCCAATAAAACAGTTTCATTGTCATGGAATCTCTGAAAAAGACACTGAAGAGTTGTGGCCCACGTAAATCACAGTCAACAGAGAATTGTTGAATATGTGCTCTTCAAAACTCTTTAGTGTCTACACTACATAGAACATAGAACATAGAACATAGAAGAATACAGCGCAGTACAGGCCCTTGGGCCCTCGATGTTGCGCCGATCCAAGCCCACCTAAACTACACTAACCCACTATCCTCCATATACCTATCCAATGCCCTCTTAAATGCCCATAAAGAGGGAGAGTCCACCACTGTTACTGGCAGGGCATTCCATGAACTAACGACTCGCTGAGTGAAGAACCTACCCCTAACATCAGTCCTATATCTACCCCCCCTTAATTTAAAGCTATGCCCCCTTGTAATACCCGACTCAATACGCGGGAAAAGGTTCATACTGTCGACCCTATCTAACCCCCTAATCATCTTGTACACCTCAATCAAGTCACCCCTAAACCTTCTTTTCTCTAGTGAAAACAGCCCCAAGTGCCTCAGTCTTTCCTCATACGATTTTCCTTCCATACCAGGCAACATCCTGGTAAACCTCCTCTGCACCCGTTCCAATGCCTCCACATCCTTCCTATAGTATGGCGACCAAAACTGCACACAATATTCCAGATGCGGCCGTACCAGAGTCTTATACAACTGCATCATGACCTCAGGACTCCGAAACTCAATTCCTCTACCAATAAAAGCCAGTACGCCATATGCCTTCCTCACCGCACTATTTACCTGGGTGGCAACTTTCAGAGATCTGTGTACATGGACACCAAGATCCCTCTGCTCATCCACACTACCAAGTATCCGACCATTAGCCCAGTACCCCATCTTTTTGTTATTCTTCCCAAAGTGAATCACCTCGCACTTAGCTACATTGAATTCCATCTGCCACCTTTCTGCCCAGCTCTGCAGCTTCTCTATATCCTGCTGTAACCTGCCACATGCTTCCTCACTGTCAACAACTCCTCCGACTTTCGTATCATCCGCAAACTTGCTCACCCAACCTTCTAACCCCTCTTCCAGGTCATTTATAAAAATGACAAACAGCAATGGTCCCAAAACAGATCCTTGCGGAACACCGCTAGTGACAGCACTCCATGAAGAAACTTTGCCATCAACTACTACCCTCTGTCTTCTTCCATCCAGCCAATTCCTAATCCAAACCTCCAACTCACCCTCAATGCCATATCTCCGTATTTTCTGCAGTAGCCTACCATGGGGAACCTTATCAAACGCCTTACTAAAATCCATATATACCACATCTACCGCTTTCCCCTCATCAACCTCCTTCGTCACCTTTTCAAAGAATTCAATAAGGTTTGTGAGGCACGACTTGCCCTTCACAAAACCATGCTGACTATCCTTGATCACATTATTCCTATCTAGATGTGCATAAATCCTATCCCTTACAATTCTCTCTAAGACTTTGCCCACAACAGAAGTGAGACTCACCGGCCTATAGTTACTAGGGCTATCCCTACTCCCCTTTTTGAACAAGGGAACCACATTTGCTATCCTCCAGTCTTCTGGGACTACTCCTGTAGACAAAGAGGACATAAAAATCAAGGCCAATGGCTCTGCAATCTCCTCCCTTGCTTCCCAGAGAATCCTAGGATAAATGCCATCAGGCCCAGGGGACTTATCTATTTAGTGGAGACTTTTAGTCTACACTAAAATCAGAGACTCTTTTCTCACAATTGAATATTTCTGTTTACACTCAGTTAATTTTCTTGGGAAAAAAAATGAACTGGTCATTTAAATCCTATCACATTCTCCTGTTATACCAATACACCAATGCTAATGTCACTGGCATCACTAACCTTTTAATAATTATATGCTAGTAAAACTATTGCTGTAGGCTCAGCTTTCAAATTTTTTTAAAGTGATCTATCATTCTTTTGTCCATTCAAAATTCTTGCCTTCCTTGAATAAACTTGTCAAAGGAGTCATAAGAGTGTGAAATTTGGAATGCACATGCAATGGGGAAGATGGTGGCATTGTGGTAATGTCACTGGACTAGTAATTCAGAGCCCAGCTGAATGACCTGAAGACATGAATTCAAATTCATTAGTCAAATTTGAACTTAATTTTTAAAAAGTGACAATAGAAAGCTAGAGTAATAGCAGCTATTGTCATAAACACCCAATTGGTTCCCTACTGCCCCTTAAGGAAGGAAATCTGCAATTCTCATCTGGTCTGGCCTATTTATGGCTCCAGACCCATGTAATATGATTGATTTCTAACTACCCTCTAGGTAGTAAATGTTGGCCTATCTAGTGATGGTCACATCCTATGAACAAATCAAAAATCTCTGCAAATTTCAATGTATCACAGAATTTTCACTAAGGCATGGGAAAATCCAATATATCCCTATTTTTTGCTGCTCTGGGTGCTACTTGGCTTTGTCCCACAGTATGACCCAAGTAAGTCACTTTTGCTTTGGCAAATTCACTTTTAGCCAAATTTATGATCAAATTGGCTCTTTGTAACTGATTAAACAGCTCATTCAAGTTATGTAAAGGTTCTCTCAAGTTTGGCCAATACAACCAGAACACTGATGTATGCAACAAATATTAGATAATCTTTTGATGGCCGTGCTTATTAAATATGAAAAATTGCTGGTGCAGTTTTCAGTCCAAATGGCAAGGCTTTAGTTTGATGTGGTGCAAGTGCTATGAGAAAAGTTGATAGTTCTTTGCCTGTGCTAGTCAAAGGCATCTTCCAATAGCCTTTTAACAAGTCAATTTTTATAACTAATCATGTTTATCTAATTCTCTCAATACAATCTTGAAATCGTGGATTCAGATACAAATGTGCTTTTGCTACTATATTAACTTTGTGATCATTGATGTATGGTCTTTGATCCATCTGGTGTCAGCATCAAAACAATAGGAGAGCTTTAGCTACTATGACTCAATTCAACAATGTCATTCTCCATCATGAACTTAATTTCGGTCACTGACTTGAGCTACTCTGTCTGGGCAGAATCTATAAGGATTTGCTTTATGGGTAACACACCCACATTAACATCATATAAAGCCAAAGTGGTTTCTCCTGGCCTGTTCATATGAATTGATTTATAAATCTGTGATATCTTTCATAAGTCCTTCAATAGTTTCTGAGAGATACCTAATATTCCATTTAACGTTTCTAAGTAGTTCCATTATGTCTAATCTGACCACTGAATGGTCAAATTTTGAATTTTCAATTTCTGATTCATTTTCAAATCATATAATAATTATATTTCCCTTCCTATTTCTCTTACCACTGTAAATACACTTCTGTTCTGACTATCTTCCCTGTCACACTATCACTTTAACATATTACCATTACAGACCTACATTTTTTTCCTCATGTTTGGCATACTCGTCACATAACTCTTCAGGGATTTTTTTATTTGATAATGTCTGGTGAACTTTACAATTCCCCAAAGACAGGTAACAGTACTGAGTTCTGAAGAGCTGTCACTGGACCCAAAACGTTAACTCTGTTTTGTCTCCACAGATACTATTAGACCTACTGAGTTTTTCCAATAATTCCTGTTTGTGTTTCTGATTAGCAGCATCTGAGTTCTTTGGGCTTCTTTTCAAATAATACTAATGCTTAGTCTCCAATAACAAAATTCCAAGCTTTGACCTTGTTATCTGCTCAAGGTTTCAGGATTTATTGAGCACTTTACATACTATGTTTAGACAACAAGCATGCTTTAATCTTTTACACAACTAAAACCCATTTTTCTCTTATCAGACATTAGAGACAACTAGCAGCCATTAGCCATAAGGAAACCAGTGCCTAAGACCCTGAAATGGGGGGATTGTGGTGTCATAATAATGTTATTAGATTAACAATCCAGGTGCCCAGGCTAATGTATTGAGGTGGATGGGTTCAAATCCCACCAATGCTGTTGATGGCATTTAAACGCAGTTCATGAAATCTGGAATTGAAATTTGATAGTTATAAAAACACATCTGGTTCACTAATGCCATTTAAGGAAAATCATCTGTTGCCTTTATCTAGTCTGTCACTGCAGATAAACAGCAGTGTGATTGACTCTTAACTGCCCTCTGAAATGGCCTAGAAAGCCTGTCAGCTCTCAGACAATTAGATATGGGTAACAATTGCTAGCCTTGCCAGTAATGCCCTCATCCAATGAAAGAATAAATTTAGTTCCACCCCCACCTGTGAGGGGGAAGTCACTGAAGCCTGAGAGGATGTGCTGGCAGAGCTTTCAGCTGTCCCTCCCATTAACTCAAAGACTTTCTCCCCAGGAGCATAGATAGGGTGAAAAGACAAGGATCTCTACCCTAAGGTGGAGGAGTTCAAAACTAGGGGGCATATTTTTAAGGTGAGAGGAGAAAGTTTTAAACAGGGATGAGAGGCAACTTTTTTACACAGAGTGGTTCATGTGTGGAATGAACTTCCAGAGGGAATGATGAGGTACAATTACAACATGTAAAAGTAATTTGGAAAATTGCATGAATAGGAAAGGTTTGGAGGCATATGGACCAAAAGGAGTCAATTGGGACAATTTAGCTTGGAAACATGATCAATTTGGACTAGTTGGAACGAAAGGTCTGTTTCCATGCTGTATGATTCTATGATTGGATTTGAGAGCACAATATGGTGAGTGCCTCATTGACACATCTCCACAGCTGGGTGAGGCAGAAAGCCAGACTAATCGGGCACTCAGAGCACTCCCACAGATCTGGCACATCCTTGCTCCAGACAGAAGGAAATCCCATGGTCTCAAAATGCACAGAGATACCTTTACAAAACAAAAGAGATGGATGGCTTCCCCTCAGGACACTCCAGGATGACAAAGACCATCCATCTCCCCCTTTCTTGTGATCTCAAAATTTAAAAAAATTAAGGAGCTTTTCCTGCAGTGTCATAATTGAGATTAGGTGTTGTTTCCCATCACTAATTAATGATGTCAGTTTTCTTTTTGCACATGACTCTTTGTGGCAGGAAGCAAATAAATGTGTCACATCCATTTTAAACATCCAAATTCCCAAATTATAACAATATATAACACACACCTTTAGCTCTTTAATTCATTACTCAAATCAAGATGCCAAAATACTGGTCGTTGTGTATTCCAAGTGAATATCAATTGTCTTTCTCAAGCTGATCATTCCATAGGTGACCTTTCACCTCCAACATATGAAGTTATTACAGAAGTGTGAAGAAAACAGAAGAATGCTTTGATGCTTCATTACGTTTCAGTGCCTACTGATTAAAAATGGTAATTCTGAGGTAGCTGGTTTTGAACATTTCATTGTGATTGTTAGGTGATCACAGCGGACATTTTAGTTTGTCAATGTCTTTTTGAAAACATGTTGTAGTCCTAGAATGTCTTGGATATTAAAGTCAAATGACGAACATGGAACATTGATAGTCTATTTCCACGAAGATTGTTACAGTCTGTTTGTGAAAGGCCCCACTGGATGAGAAGTTCAAGAAGGTATCACATTTGCCACAGTAGAGGATACCATTTGTAATTTTGATAAAGCTGTACTCAACCATGTTGAGGACATGTCTTAAAGTATCAACATCAGCAATAAAGGTGACACTCCTAACCAGAAGCACCATTCATCCAACACCAGTCCCTGTTCCCTTCCCTAGCCCTTTCATGAGAATATATTGCAAGACCCAAATGCAGCACGGGTTCTATCTTGTGAATTATTTGCTCGTTTTTCTACCTTAGTTAGTTAAGCTGGTATGTTTGTTTCAGGGGCAATCCATTTCCTGAATCACTGGATCTATTTGCCTGAAAGTAAAATGTTACAAATTCAATAATCTTATTTCCTGGAAAATAGCTACTTCAGATACTGGATTGCCTCATCCCATTGATACTTTACCTTGTCTGTGGGAATACTGAAGAATGCTATGTATTTTTGTGGTAGGTCACTTCACACAATTCCTATCCCAGGATGAAAAAGAAGGATCTAATTATCAATGAGCAAGAAGGTTAAATTACATAGGCAATACTGAACATGTTTCATTTTCCCAGCTGCCTTCTCCCCAGGACATTTCTGATTTTGGAGATAAAGCAAAATGTTTCAACAGCAACTGGTTTTATACCCCTGCTGATTTTTACTTCCATTTGGATGTTATTTGAATGCTGTTTTTCAGATGTCTAATCTATTACATTGTCAGCATATTTAATTTACCTGATTGGATGGGATCCTTTCCCCACTGAATAGCTGAGCTCCACTCACTCCACAGCTTAGTATTTGCACAGTACTGGTTAATCTTACTTCGAACTTGAAAGGTGTAGAATTTCTTTGGATCTACACTTGACAAAACATATTTTGTTTGTGCAGTGATGACTTGTACCTAGATGAACAAATCCAGAAAAAGCAGCATTGTAATCAGAACTGAAGAAAATATTAAAATCTCATTTCATAGGTAAACAATGTGTCTCCAAACTCCATGCTATTTACACTGATTGATAAGGAACTCATTCCAGATCACCATTTTCTCACATTCTCGGTAACCTGCTCTTTATAGTACAAGGAGGAAGGGACAATCCAAGATCTCCTGAGTTGAAACATCATGGACAAATAAGAAAACAATAATTCAAAAGTCAATTTCAATCAGATTTTTCTTTCGATGTCCATGTTTTACTGAGACTGAAAGTGCAAATGTATGCAGTGACCAACTAAATATTCATTAGGCTTAGGTATATTGTATTTATTATTTTATATTCACTCCTTGATGTCATACTCATTAAATGTTGCTTCGTTGTCAAGATCACAGCGGACATTTTAGTTTGTCAATGTCTTTTTGAAAACATGTTGTAGTCCTAGAATGTCTTGGATATTAAAGTCAAATGACGAACATGGAACATTGATAGTCTATTTCCATGAAGATTATTACAGTCTGTTTGTGAAAGGCCCGGTGGGCGGCACGGTGGCACAGTGGTTAGCACTGCTGCCTCACAGCGCCAGAGACCCGGGTTCAATTCCCGCCTCAGGCGACTGACTGTGTGGAGTTTGCACGTTCTCCCCGTGTCTGCGTGGGTTTCCTCCGGGTGCTCCGGTTTCCTCCCACAGTCCAAAGATGTGCAGGGTCAGGTGAATTGGCCATACTAAATTGCCCATAGTGTTAGGTAAGGGGTAAATGTAGGAGTCTGGGTGGGTTTCGCTTCGGCGGGTCGGTGTGGACGTGTTGGGCCGAAGGGCCTGTTTCCACACTGTAATCTAATCTAATCTAATCAGCCATTCTCACATTACCTCACGAGTTCAACTGTTTTCTTCATGTCTAGACCAAGGCTGTAATAAATTGAGGAGCCAAGTGGCTTGAATGCAACTTACAGGCAGTGTCAGTGAGCAGGCTATCGCTGTATAAGAAACATTAGTTAGCATTGTCAACAATTTCATCCATCACTTTGCTGATGATCAAGAGATGCTGGTGGGCCAGTAATTAGCCAGATTGAATATTTCCTGCTTTTTGTGAACAGAATGTACCTGGGTCATGTCTTACATTGTAATATTAGATCTGAACATAGGATGACAAAAACATTTTGAAACAAGGATTCTTTATCCCACTGGAATCAGGTCATTACACAAATTAAGGGATTTAAGCAAGGAAAGAAGTATTTAGAAGGAACAAAACTAGTAGTTGCATCTGTTTAAGGAAATGCTTTCTCTGGTGGAATGATTTTCCTATGAAGCCTCCTTCCCCCAAGAGGGTCTGTTTGACAGCTCCAGTGCCCTGCTTGGTTCCCTCCCTCACCATTGCCACCTGCTGCTGGAGGTTCCATTATACACTTCCCTGTTTGAGCCATGCCATCCCAATGAGTACATACTGCACATACAGATAATTTATGAAGCAGTTTGGTGATCGGCAGATTCAATTGGAACATGTTGCTTGAATGTTTGTGTCTATATTATTGGCAACAATTTCTTCCTGCATCACCGACCTGGACAATCTGAAAGGGTTCTGGTGATATGCAGTATTTGCTCACAAGAGCCTACTCAAACTCTTCTTTGCATTGCTAATGGCTCTAGGCTCTATGGTAGATCACCCACATTGGGATATAGGTTGTTCAAGTCTCCAGGAGTTGCAGGATCTGCAGCATTTGTTACTTCAGTTTAAGCCTCCTGAAAGGTCACTCCATTCCATTTTTGAGGGACAGAGTAGGCCTCCCCACACTGAATGTACCCTCTTAATTCACAACACACAGGTCTGTCCAGGAGTCCTCATCACTATCTCCCTCCATTTCACTCAAATTATCGTAAAACGACATTTGAGGTTCCACAATTAATTTGTTTTCAAATCATTCATCAGATGTCTGACCCCAAGCAGCTCTCTTCTTCTGTGAATCATTTTCTGAGACTGTCCCAACTATCAGTTCAACAACATTGATGTGACTACCTGTGTCAAGCCATTTGGTGACTCCTTGGAGTTTAGCATCCCAGATGTCTGTATTTTATTCCAAGCCCTGATATTGCAACTTCAGAAGAATAACCTTGTGCTGACGATGCGTTCTGTTAGCCTTTCAATTGATCAATGCTTCTCTTCTCAGTGCTTCTCTTTCAGTTATCTCAAATAGATGTTAGATGTTATCTCAGATGCCAGGCTTAGCCTTTTGTGGTGCTCAGCTACCCACTCATTGATCTGACCATCCCCATTAGAAGGCATGGGGAGACCAAGGAGAAAGTCCATTGTCAGGACATAGCCATGCCTGAAGAAGAGATACTGTGGAGAATAGCCTATGGAGGAATGAGGAGTGCTATTATAAGCCAAAACCATCTCCAAAAGGTTCTCAGACCACATTGGTTTACTCTCATGAGGCCAGGTTCACAGATGGTCATACAGAATTTGTCTGAATCATCCATTACCCTCAGGATGATATTGAGTGGTGCAGCTCCTGGCAATGCCACGGACCTTGCAAAGCTTTTGCTCTCACTGTGAATCTGACATAGAACACTGAAACAGACAAGCCTTCAGGTACTAACATGCTGGATAAATTGAAGTATTTTGGTCAAGGGTGGGAATAGCCGGCATGAACTTGGTGATGACATCCAGGAGTACAACAACACGCTCGATTCCATTACTGCTGAGGAGAAGGACTACAAAATCTACTGCAATACCTCTAAAGGTCTCTTGGTTACCAAGGATCCTAGGTTGGGGTGAAGTTGCCTCCTGACTTGGGCCAAAGCTCAGCTCTCACATTACAACTGTAGGTATTCTCTCAGGTATTCTGGACCAAAAATGCCACAGACTGGTCAGGGCAGTAGTCTTTTCTGTCACTTAGTGTCTTGCTTGATTATGAACCAATACCAACACTTGAGGCTGTCAGGAAGGATAAGTTGCTTCAACATTCTCTCCATACCATGAACCAGCTGATAGAGGACTCCATCCTCTTGCTGATCCTCTTCCAGCACCTCAACAGTTTCTGTGCCTATTTGGACACCCTCGTCATTGGCTCTGGGTTGCTGGATGTTAGGCCTTCTGGCAATGGTGCAGTCTGCTTCTGTTTGTGTTAATCAGCTGAAGCTTTCTGAGTTAGATGGCAAGGGTGAAGCCACACCAGGTTCGACCTGTCCAGACTTGGTTTAAATCTCATTCATAGTTGTATCCATGACACGCAACTGAATTTTAGTCAGAATGTCATAGGCAATTAGGGTTGGAATGCTGCCTTTGACTTGGGCCAAAGACCCACTCAGCTGTTTATGGTGTGGGGTCCCTCCTATGGTCAGTCTTCTGACTAAAGCCATCAACATTGCATTAGTTTTGACTGAACTAGACTAAATCTGGCATCAGAATAGAGCAACATCAGGAATCCATTGACTTTCTACTGATTAAACCTCAGTAGATGTTTGAAAATAGCTAAGTGGGTTGCATTAAAGACTTCTAACCCTGCACAACACATCTCTTTATTTCTGGAGAATCAATGGTTTAAGTTTCATACAGGAGCAATTCTACACATTCTACTTGTTCAGCTTGAGACTCTGATTGACGTAAGTGATAGATCCTCACTTTTCTGTTTCTCCTCCTTTTGAGGACTGTAGGAGAGGCTTACCAACATGATGATTTGCTGAGGACATCATGGCCCAAAATTCTCTGCAGGTAGTCTTCAGGCATGCCCCTGTAAAGGGGTGGATGGTGAGGAATCTTTACTGGACAGATTCTTTGTTGGGGGTAAACATCTTAGTCACCGAAACTGGTAGCCTGATGGATATCTTACCCTATTCTCCCACAATGACAAGGGCTGCTCCCAAAATTACACCAGGTGGGAGCATGTAGCATGTGAAACGTGGCACTCTAGTAATGCCAAATATCAATCAGTTAGAGATGGTGTGTCATGACCAGAGGTGATGTGGGCAGGTAAAGGGACAGCCCAATTCATTGCTGCTTGAACAATTCTAGGTCCCTGTGGGAGAAAGTCCACTTCCCTGTCCACCCACACCATGGACACAAAGAACATCAGGAACCATGTCTGCCTAAGCCACAACAGAAACTACCCAGAATGCCTCAGCCTTGACCAAACAGGTGAACTAAGACACTAGGCAGCAAACAGGAGCTGACTCAAGCCACTTCCAGATTGAGGAATACACTTCCTGAAACAGCCTGACAACAGACTTCCTCGCCTTCAGTAAACATAACTGCTCCCGAAGCCCTAAGGGCAGCCTTACTCCTCACACATACTGGAACTCCATAAAGGATGCACAGACTGAAAGGCACCAAGATACCTCGCTTGTGGACTCACCACAATGGAAACCCATTGATGCCAGGATGAGAAATATTAGCACCTACTCTCACGGAGGATTGGAATCTCCTAACCCAATCACTGACTGATTGTTGTTACCGGACGGCTGATTGTCCTCCCATTGATTGAGTTTTACTCTTGATTGTACTGTAATTCACACCACATGACTGTACCCCTATAAAACTGCCTGTGCTCACTGCTTGAGGAAAAGAACCCTTGGTCTACCTGTACAGACTGTCAGTTCTGTGTCAGCGTAGTCAATTTCTCTTCCAGTGATATTGCTTGTAATAAACAGCTTGTCAATTTCACCTGATCCACGCTTGTATCATCTCTATTCAGTTGGGTAATTTCTTCCCATATGAGTTGACACACTTTAAGTGTATCAAAATCCCTGAAGCCCCATCTGCCAACTTCGCAATGGTCCTCAAAGCAGTCACTATCAATGCTTTATAGATCACCTAGATATTTCCAAACACCCAAACACCATGATTATTCTCAAGTTCCTTATTTCCATTAGATTATTGATTGGATCATGAACTATCAGAAACTCTAGGCTATGAAAAGTGTTATTGAGGACAGTTAGGGAGAGATAAATGAGGCTGCATGGTGGCTCAGTAATTTGCACTGCTGCCTCACAGCACCAGGGACCCGGATTTGATTCCAGCCTTGGGAGACTGTGTAGAATTTGTACATTCTCCCTGTGTCTGTCTGGGTTTCCTCCAGGTGCTCTGGTTTCCTTCCACAGTCCAAAGACGTGCAGGTTAGGTGTATTGGCCATGCTAAATTGCCCATAGTCTCCAGGAATATGCAGGCTAGTTGGATTAGCCAAGGGAAATGCAGGGTTACAGGTGTAGGGTAGGTGAGTGGGATGCTCTTTGGAGGTCAGTATGGACTCAAAGGGAGAAAGTGCCTGGTTCCACACTAAAGATTCTATGATGATAACGTACATCCAGTCCCTACGAAGACGAGACTTAGATGAGGGAAGAGATGTCAACCAGCTCACACCCCATAGCAATTTGCTCACAGAAAAGCTAATAAGTTACAGTAAATACCCTTGGTTCTGTGTCAATTAGCCATGTCAAATCTACATTGACAAATTTTATGCTCACTCTAGGGCAAGTCCCTGTCACTCTACATAAGATTGTGCCCTTCAAGAAGAATTCTCACTCCTGCCTGGCTCTTGCTGGGAGGTCCAAAAAGTTTAAAGTCCAGTGAGAAGGGAAAGCCATTGCAATGGATGTGCCTGATGACAATGGTGGCCACGGATGATGAGGGCAGTCTCGAATGAACCTTGACATAATTCAAACATCTCTTGAATGGGATCAACCATGAAGCTTGCCATGGAGATCGGACAACAAGGATTGGATTTGCATTTGCTGTGCAGTAATCTGTTCTGCCTGCTTCTTCAACCTGTGGTCTACATCCCCATCCATGCTGACAGTCACCTGCCTGATGGTAGTCGCTTTTGTGGTCTTACAAGTTCGATATTTCCCCATGTTCCAGATGATGTGATCCCACACACCACTGAAACAAAATTGAGGTTTTTATCACAATTAAGTCTCCTCAACTCCATTTGGACATAACTATCTTTCACCGCTTCACTAAGTGTTCTTCCCTGGGCAATCTGAAGGAGGAATCCAGCTGAACAACACAATCAAGCAACTTCAGGAGCTCCAGGGATACAGATACCATGTCCTCCTCTTCAACATGCATTTGCCTATAAAATGTTTGTTCTAGGTGGGTCAGACTACTGCAGTTCCCATAAACTTCTGTCAGTACCTCAAAGATGCAACCGCACACTTCTTTGAGCATAAGTAGCCCTTCCCACTATTTTCCATTGGACTTTCCCACAGGAGGCTCAATTGTGAGCACCACTTACTGACTGCAATTATCAGGTGTACACCTTCAATCAAGTGTTCAATCGCCAGGCCACCACATGTTTCCAAATATTCCCCAACTTTGTCCAGCTTCCTTTCATTGGCAAGTAGAAAATCCAACCAGCAGGGTCACTTTCATCCTCTGTAATCTCAAGGCAAAACATAAAGAGAGCCTCTGCTGTTTTTGGACTAAAGCTTCAATTTCTATCACCAATACCTGAGTCTACATTTATGATGGAGTAATTCTAGCCTCTCTCATAGACTTTGTCAGTCTCAACCCTCCTACCACAAATTCCATCTCAGCCCAGTGCCTTTCAATATCACCTAGCATCTCTTAATGCCTATGCTGTGCAATCCTGCCAACTACATCAGAAGTATAAGATGAAATTTGAATACACGGATGTCCCAATGACTATGAAGAAGGGCATCTTTATTCCTCCAGCATCAGGTTATTACAGAATTGAAAAGAAACTCAGGATAGGTAAAGAGGAATTATGGAATTAAGCTTGTGGTTTCATCTGGCTGCCTTTCCCCAAAAGCACCCTTGTCCAGAGAGAGTCCTGTTCAATTGCTCTTCCTGTCTTGCTCAATGCCCTCCCTCATCCCTGCCACCTGCGACTGGAGATGTCATTACAACATAGTTTGGCTAATGCCATTGTTGTAGCAGAACTGGAATAGCTTGGTTAGGGCACAACTAATTCTTCAGAATATGCCTACAATACTATTGCTCGGATGCTGTCTGGGTCATAGATTTCGCAACATCCAGTGCTTTCAGCCAATTCTTAATATTGTGTTGACTGAACTAAATTGGCCGAAGACAGACATCTGTGATGGTCAGGCAGCATCCAGGGAACAGGAGAATCGACGTTTCGGGCATAAGCCCTTCTTCAGGAAATGAAACGTCGATTCTCCTGTTCCCTGGATGCTGCCTGACCTGCTGCGCTTTTCCAGCAACACATTTTCAGCTCTGATCTCCAGCATCTGCAGACCTCACTTTCTCATCTGTGATGGTCAGACCTACTGAGGCTGATGTGGATCAACATTGCTGACCAAAGCAGACTACAAATGTTTCAGCTTTGTGCACTGATCTGCTGGTCTTTCCTATTATTGAGAAGAGTAAAATTGGTGGAGCTTCCTCGTCCTCATACCTGCCAGTCTTTATTCTTATTATTGCGGTGCCTGATTTCATACATTCGACATTTCAGTAACTTGGCTGGTGTTTCCCAGCTCAAAAGGAGCTCATTGTTTTCTGTCATATTCAGCGTCATGTTTGTAGGAGGGTAGAGTTTCACTGAAAGACATGAATTGAATTTTTGCTGTTATTGAAGTAGGTTATTTCAAGAACTTTCAGAGAATGATTATTTCAGAAAAATAAATGGTAGGACAATCTTGCATCCCCTTACTTCTTGTGCCCCTCAAGCATTTACCCTTGTGTCCATCCTATGTCTTATCTACTCATTCTCCCTGAATTACTGAAAAAGGAAAGAATCTTCCCAGACCCTGGGCTATAGTGAGAAACTTGGAAAAGTGTGTGCAATGCCAAAGCAAGGGCTCTCACCATGTTGACACCAAGAAGTCTCATTTTCCAATCAGTTCCTGGAGTTTGAGATAAGATTCTGCACTTCAGTGCTGCAGCAAGGAAAGTTTTCCTCCGGATAAGCAAAGCGCAATGTTGGCACAGCCTGAGGATGTCCCAGGACTTTGTCACAGAACTGTGCCAGCTGCTGGAGGGGAACCTGAAGGGGTGGACCATTCAATCCGGGTAGCAGTCAAGGTGACCACTGTATTGATCTTTTATGTTAGTGAGTTTTGAGAAGATTTGTAGTTCAGGTTGAGATTCTGGATGTAGATTTGCTCGCTGAGCTGGAAGGTTCATTTTCAGACATTTCATCACCATACTCGGTAATATCTCCAGTGAACCTCCAGACAAAACTTTGGCTTACTGAAGATGTTACCTAGTATGGTGACAAAACATTTGAAAATAAACCTTCTAGCTCAGCGAGCAAACCTGATCTTTTATGTGACTGGTTCATTCCAAGGAGCTACAGGGGACCGTGTCATGTACAGGAGTTGTGAGGTCATGTTGTGGCTGTACAGGACATTGATTAGGCCACTGTTGGAATATTGCATGCAATTCTGGTCTCCTTCCTATCGGAAAGATGTTGTGAAACTTGAAAGGGTTCAGAAAAGATTTACAAGGATCTTGCCAGGATTGGAGGATTTGAGATATAGGGAGAGGTTGAATACGCTAGGGCTGTTTTCCCTGGAGCGTCTGAGGCTGAGGGGTGACCTTATAGAGGTTTATAAAATCATGAGGGGCATGGATAGGATAAATTAACAAAGTCTTTTCCCTGAGGAAGTGGGGAAGTCCAGAACTAGAAGGCATAGGTTTAGGGTGAGAGGGGAAAGATATAAAAGAGACCTAAGGGGCAACGTTTTCATGCAGAGCGTGGTACATGTATGGAATGAGCTGCCCGAGGACGTGGTGGAGGCTAATTCAATTGCAACATTTAAAAGACATCTGGATGGGTATATGAATAGGAAGGGTTTGGAGGGATACGGGCCGGGTACTGGCAGGTGGGACTAGATTGGGTTGGGATATCTGGTTGGCATGGACGAGTTGGATGGAAGGGTCTGTTTCAGTGCTATACATCTCTATGTATATTTTGTGTATTTGATATTGTGCTTTCAAAACAAAGCAGTCTGAAGAGAAGGTAGTGTTCTAAAACCAGGGGGCAGGAGGATGAAGCCTTTGAGCAGGAGGAACATCACCTTCAGCATGATAGAATGCAGCTGCGGCAAGCACAACAAGCCAGACAGAACCTAACTGACACCCAATTCTCATTAATAACAACTGGATGCAATGATATAAATAAGGAATAAGTGTAGGCCACGCAGCTCTTTAAACCTGCTCTACTGTTCAACAAGATCAAGGCTGGTGTGATCTTAAAACTCAAGTCTACATTCCTATATATCCCCCGATGACCTATCATCCCCTTGGTCATCAAGCATCTATCTACCTTTGCCTTAAAATTATTTGAAGATTCCGCACCTTTTGTCTTTTGAGGAAGGAAATTCCGAAGACGCACAACCCTCTGAGAGAAAAGTATTCCATCATCTCTGTTTTAAATGGGCGGCCACGTAATTTTAAACAATGACCCTTAATTCTAGATTCTCTCACAAGAGGTAACATCCTTTCGGCATCCATCTGGTCTTATATGCTTCAATTAAGACATTGCTGATTCTTCTAATCTACAGAGGATGCTGGTCTGGCCTCTCGAGCCTTTCCTCATAAGGCAATTCACTGGCTATATAATTGTTGGTGCTCTGGTTGTTTAATCGTTGTTCACTTTTGGTGATTGCAAATAAAAACTAATGTTCTGAGGTGACTAAAGGACTTGCTGCATGTACTGGTCCACATTGATGCTGGTCTACAGTGGACTTTGGGGAAGGAGTCATGGTGAGAGGAAATGTGGCTAAGAACAGTTAAGCTGTGGGGCCTAAAGAAGCAATTGGGGTAGGAACGTGCAAATAAGTGTCAACAGTGCCATCTATGTGCCATGAGAGGCATTATTTGTAGCTGCTGTACCATTACGTTGATGGTGAGACACCATTCTGGAATGCCGATGCTTAACCAAACGCACACTGGCGGTTAAAGATAGTGCCATGCCAGGAATAATCTGACCCTGGTGAGTTCTTTTACCTATGGTGAGTGTGAGAATTATACTATCATTGGTCAAGAATGGTGCCATTGGGTCATGGTATTCAAATAAGGAGACATGTCCAGGCGGTTGTACAAAAAAACTCGCTAATTTTGCGAGTGAATTCCTCCTCAAAACTTGATAAAACTGACACTTAGCAAAGAAATTGTAAGATTCAGTCCTAGTTTATCTACCTTGATTCTGTAGCTGGAATGTGTTAATCAGGACTGCTGCGTCACTGGATCCATTTATATAAATATGAAAGTTTTCAAATTCGACAATTTTGTCTTTTGAGAAATAGCAACCAACGTTATAGCCATTTTCTTGGATATACTTCCTACATTCCATCATTGGATTTGAGGTATACCTGTATAGGATAAGAAATGGTTATTATTTTGTTTCTAGTTTATAATATGGAAATTCCAGTGCAAATCATTACGTGCAAAAGAATTCTTTAAACAAAGAGATTTATTTATAACTTTCTCAATAAATTATTTATTGCCTTTGAAAGTGTAGACAGTGTTTTAATGAAGGAAATGCAGCAGCCAGTAACACATAGCAGACTCTCAGAAACCAAATAATCCATTTTTTATTAGTTGTTTCACAGGTTGAGGGATAAATATTGGCCAGGAGATCTTGCTACTTCTTCAATGCAGTGTCAGGAATCTTTTACACCAACCTCACACAGCAGATGTCCCATTTATGTGATAAATCCTTTGTGATTCTTCTTCAACCTTAAGTTTCAATGCAGTGATATGTATTTGTGTATGGAGTCTCAGATGAGGCAACTTCAATTTACAAAATACATGCTTGAAGTGACTGCAATGGCAATTCATACCTTATCATCTTTAAATTTAATAATAAGTTCTTCAATTTTCAATCTAGTTCAGCTGGTGACTCCCATACTATTTACCTCAACTATTTCATGCAGGAGCAAGTTCTACATTATGGTCAATCTTTGGATAAAGAAATTTGTCTTGAACTACTTATTTGCTTTGTTTTCTTCATTCATGGGATGTGATTACCACTAGCTGGGCCACAGTTAATGCCTGTCCTTGATTATGATAAGGTGGTACCAGTGTTGGACTGGTGTGGGAAAAGTTAAAGATCACACAACACCAGGTTATAGTCCGACAGGTTTATTTGGAAGTACACGCTTTTGGAGCACTGCTCTTTTGTCAGGTAGCTACCTAACAAAGGGGCAATGCTCCAAAAGCTGGTACTTCCAAATAAACCTGTTGGACTATAACCTGGTGTTGTGTGATTTTTAACTTTGTCCTTAATTAGCCAGGGGACAGGTAAGAGCCAATCACATTGCTGTTGGATCTTGTTGAAAACAAAGACCAGACCAGATTATTATTAACATGCATTTGTTGTTTGAATACAGCACCCCAACCCTTGAGTACACTCCCCAAAGAATGGAAATGGCTTCGCTGCATCAAGACTTTCATCTCTTTAAAACCCATTATCAGTTTATCTTTCAGTCTGTCATAGTTTGAATGAAAGCAGGCTCATACGACAATTGCAACGTTATCAACGTAGTATAAGTTATCACCAGAGGAATACTTAACATGTTTATGTGACATTCCATCATCCTTTAATTTAATGAGGTTTTTCTTAAAATAATCAGTTCCACTTTTAACATTCAGAAAACATCATGGATACATTGAGGCTGTTGTAATGCTCTAGACACACAGGAGGTGTTTCTTCTTGTGGGGCAATCCAGAATGAAAGGTTATAGTTTTAGGAGAAGGGTTTTAAGAGAGATAAGGAGAAATTACTTCTCTCAGAGGTTCACAAATCTGTAGCATTCACTACCCAGAGTTGAATAGATACCAGGACAATGAGTAAATTTAAGGAGAAGATAGATTTTAAATTAGTCATAGATTAAAGGGTTACAGGGAATGGGCAGGAAAGTGGAGTTGAGATGGTCCATTATTCTATTGAATGGCAGAGCAGGCTTGAGGGACTAAACTGCTTACTCCTGCTCCTAGTTATATAACCTCTAGACTGCAAAATAGAGAAATCAATGATGCTGGTTGTGTTTATGATCAGATCTGCTGATGCCAATTTATTTTTCATTTGCTTTGCTGTATTTCATTTCCTGCATTTTATTTTCAGATGCGCTGATTATTCAGACCGCAAAGGTCGTCAAGTGATCTGTTCCTAAGGGTCCAGCATTGCCGCTGGATAAGTGACCACAAGGTAGCATCACAGGGTAGCTGAAGCTTTCCCACATTTCATAAGTTTTTGGTTTTACTTTAGAATTTCACCAGAATGACACATATAGCATCAATTGACCCGTTCCATAAGACCATAAGGCTTAGGAGCAGCAATTAGGCCATTCAACCCATCACATCTGCTCCACCATCCAATCATGGCTGATAGCTTTCTGAACCCCATTTTCCCACTTTCTCCAGTGGCCCTTGTCCTCACCTCAGATATGTCATTTTGTTTCACCCTGTTCCCTTCTTCCTCTGCTGGAGGACATTTCACACAAGTGTAATCGATATTAAAGTTGATACTAATGGATGAAAATTTCAAAAACAAAAATGATGTAGAATTTGCTAGCTTGTGATGATCAGCTTTCTGATTTGTGTTAAATCAATGTGTGTGAGAAACCAGCAGGTCTCATGATCCTCAGGGCCTAAACAGAAGGAAGGTGAATGCTAAGATAGTCGAAGTTGCAAAGGCAGTGGGTATATTGGTTTTGGTCAATTAGGCAATAACATGGCAGATAGAATGTGATGTGGCAAAGGGCAAACTTATTTATTTGCGTAGAAAGAATGAAAAATTAAAGTTTTTTAAACAAGTTTAGAGACTAATAAATGGTTGTTTCAAAAGGATGTAGGGAGCCTTGTACATAAATCACAGAAAGTTAACAATCAGATCCAGCAAGCAATACTCAAAATAACTGGTACGTTAGTCTTGCCAGACGGGTGGGATCAATGAACGAGAAAAGTCTTACTATTAGTTATATAGAGTTTTGATGAGACTGTGTACAGTTTGTTCTCATTACCTTAGGAAGAATATTCTGGCCTGAGAGGATTGCAACAAACATTTAGTAAACTGATTTTTTCAGCTGAAGAATTGTCATTGAGTAGAATGGGCCAACATTTTCTAAAGTTTTGAAGGAAAAATGGTGATTTCAATAAAACATATATTTCTTAGAGGGCTTGACCAGAGTAGGCACAGAGGTTGCTTTCTTTTGTCTGGGAATAAGTGGTTGGCTATTTAAAACAGAAATGAGGAGAAATTGCTTCAAGGAACATTGTCTTTCTTTGGAATTTGCCACCAATGACTGTTGTGGATTTTCAGTCCATGAGTAACATTCAAGACTGAGATGATTAGAATTTGGCACTTGTAGCAAAATCAAGGGATGTAAATTAAGGGAAGTAAAATTTATTTATAAGTTCAGACTTGATCTGATTGTAATAAAACCAGAAAATGCCGGCAAACCTCAGCAAGTCTGGTTGTATCAGTGGAGAAAGAAACAGAGTTAATGTTTTGAATTCAATGTAACTGCTTTAAAGAAGCCATAGCAGACTCACCCACGGTCACCGAATTTCTGCAAATTTTCTGTTTTTGTTCCAGATTTCCAAATTCTGCAGTATTTTGCTTTTGTGACAGTATTGAATGATGGAGCTGATGTGAAGGCTTACATGGTTTACTGCTGCTCATATTTCTTATGTTTTAATTTGAATATGGATATTTTATTATTCATTATTATTATGCTTTCCTTCTTAAGAGAAATAACAACTTGATTATCAGGGCCTAACACTACCAGTTTGCACCCTGTCCTCTTTCTTTTCACGTGAGATCAGTTCACTGATCACTAAGCAGGAATTGTAGCCTGAGACAGTTACTCTCCCACACTGCTCAGTATCCCATTCGGCAGTATATTCGCTGGTCTAACTCCTGGAGAAACTTTCCAATATCGCAGATCAGTGAAGAGATTCATGAGGTGTGGGGTGTACTTCTGAATCAATTTCTATCAGAACAAATCCGTGAAACTCCATAAAACCTTTCACCCGATCAGCAGACTCACCTGTAAAACAGGGTATTGTTTGCTTCCCCATCAATGTGGTTCCATCTGCACTCCATAAATTCCTCATTGTGGACAATGCAACTCACATCTACAAGTAAAGCACATCACACTGTTACAAAAGCAGAACTTGATGGATGCTGGAAATGTGAAATATTAACAGAAAATACTGTAACTATGCAGCAGACCTGGCAGCATCTGTGAAGTGAAAAACAGAGTTAACATTTCTGATGTTTAACACTTCATCAGAATCCGCAGGGAACTATCAAAAACATAAGTATTCAGGACATATTCAGAGGATTTTAACTTAGCACCAATCTCCTCCCCTTTCTCCTTAACCCATTTCATTGGATGATTTAAAAAGAAATAATGCCCTCTTGAATGCTTCGCTTGAACGTGCCTTCACTATACTTTTGGCAGTGCAACCCAGAGCCTAACTATTCACTTCCTGAAAAATTTGTTCTTATCCTTGTATCTGCTTCCTATACAAAACTCTTCAAAAGCCATATCCCTTGGTTCTAGATTACTTCTTGAGAAGGAAATCGTTTCTCTGTATCAACTTGATGTAGACCCCTCATGACTTTGAAAACTTCAATCAGGTCTCCTCCTAGCCATTTTCTCGCAAAGGAAAATAATCCTACCTTTCCCAATAATTCCTGGAGCCATTCTCAGAAATATCTTCTTACACTACTTCCAAATCATATACGTTCATCCAATAGTGTGTGGAACCCAGCACTATGTGTAATATTCCATTTGAGAGCTAAGCAGTGCCTGATACAAGTTCATCATAACCTCCCTGTTCTTGTATTCTGTCTAGGAGAAAGTGAGGACTGCAGATGCTGGAGATCATAGCTGAAAATGTGTTGCTGGAAATGCGCAGCAGGTCAGGCAGCATCCAAGGAGCAGGAGAAGGGCTTCAGGATTCCTGAAGAAGGGCTCATGCCTGAAACATCGATTCTCCTGCTCCTTGGATGCTGCCTGACCTGCTGCACATTTCCAGCAACACATTTTCAGCTTGTATTCTATCTGCCTATTTGTGAAGCCTAAAATATTGTATGTTTAAAACAGTTCTCTTTATGCATCTGAAATCTTTTAATGAATTATGTACATATACTTTCAGGTCTCTACACTGCTGCATATCTTTTAGGATTGTACCCTTTCCCTTTATAAAAAATACAAAGCATCATCTGTGGAGAGAGAAAGAGAGTTGACATTTCAAATCCAGTACAACCTTTCTTCAAAACTAATTGCTATCACAGATGCTGCCAGACCTGCTGAATTTCTCCAGCACTTCATATTTTACTTTCAGATCTCCAGCATTGACAGTATTTTGCTTTTGTTACCCTTTACTTTTTACAAGTTCTTTGAACCAAAATATATCACCTCACAATTTTTCACATTGAACTTCATTTGTCACCTATCCATCCATTCCACCCACATGTCAAAGTCCTTTTGAAGTTCAACACTGTGCTCCTAACAGTTTACAATTCTCCCAAATTTGTGTCCTCCACAAATTGAAATTATCCCCTGCACACACAATCTCAATTATTTATGTAAATCAGACAAGGCAAGACTCCGAACTCCAAACATAGGGACCTCCAGTATAAACATATTTCCAACCTGAAAAATACCCATTAAATATTAATCTCAGCTACCTCACCCTCATATCCATGTTGCTCCTGTCCTTTTTATTTTCTGACTTATAACTTTTTCAAGCCTGTTAAGTGGTACTGTGTTGAACACCTTTTGGAAATGCACATCAACTGACATCCCCTCATTGACCCTGTCTGTTAGCTCTTCAAAGTGTTAGACTGGGTTTTCCCTGAGCAAATTTATGTTGACTCTTCTGAATCAACACACATTTTTGCCATTTGACTATTAACTCTGTCCTAAATCATTGCTTCTGGAAGCTTCCCCACAACTAAAGTTAAATTGACTAAACTATAATTGCTGGATCTACTTTTACAAATGTTTATGAATAAAGACATCATGTTTTCAATTCTCGAGCCCTTTGGCACCACACAAAATCCTGGGAATAGTGGAAGTACGTCTACAATTTCCATATTCACTACTCTGGTTTGTATCCCAGCCCGTTTGGGTGCCTGATAAACATTAGTTGCTGATAGTGTACCCAATTCCTCCTCCTTATAGAATCTGTACAGTGTGGAAACAGACTATTTGGCCCAACAAGTCCACACCAATCCTCTGAAAAGTAACCTAGCCAGACTCATTCCCTACCTTACATTTACCCTGACTAATGCACCTAACCTACACATGCCTGAACACTATGGGCAATTGAGCATGACCAATTCACCTGACCTGCACATCTTTGGATTGTGGGAGGAAACCAGAGCACCCGGAGGAAACCAATGCAGACACAAGGATAATGTGCAAACTCCACACAGATAGTCACCTGAGGTGGAAATCAAACCCACGTCACTCGTGCTGTGAGGCAGCAGTGCTAACCAGTGAGCCACCATACCGCCAATCAATTTAAAACTTTTCCAGTGACTGTGTTCTGTTCTCTGTCACCATGGTCTGGGCTGCAACTGCCTTATGGGTAGAGACAGATGCAAAGTATTCATTTAACACCTCAGCTGTGTTTTTTTGCCTCTAGTGTAAATCAAATCTTTGGTGACTGATTAGCCTTACTTCTGCTTTTACAATCCTTTTGCAATTAATGTGTTTAATGGAGATTTTGGAATTTCCCTTTATGTCAACTGCTGATTTGGTTTCATTATCCCTCTTTGATTCTCGTATTTAATTTTTCTCCACCCTTCGGAAACTTCTGTAATCAGCTTGGTTTTCAATTGTATTTGCTACCTGGCACGTGTAGTAAGCAGTCTTTCTTCCACAACTTAATTTGTATCTTCTTTGACATCCAGGGATTTTGTAAATTATTGTCCTATTTTTCCCATCTCCTCTCTTTCTAACTTCCATGGATTCTGGAATGATTCTTGCAGATTGGAAGTTTGCAAATATCACTGTACTGTTTAAGAAGGGAACAAGAGAGAAAGCAAGGAACTACAGAACTATCAGCCTCACATCAGGAGTAGGGAAAGTATTGAAATCTATTGTAAAGGATGGAATAAATAGACACTTAGATGGTAATAATCTGATTGAGGACAGTCAGCATAGCTTTGCAGATAGGAAATCATGTTTGATAAGCTTGTTTTGAAGAAGTTACTAACAAAATTAATAAAGGAGGATGTATGAATATAGTGCATTTAGATTTTCAGAAGGCCTTTGATAAAGACTTTGACAGGAGGCTAGTTATAAAAGATAAAGCACATAGCATAGGAAGTAATGTGAATTAATGATGGGCTAACAAACAGAAATCAGAGGTAAGTTATTATTGACATTGAAAAAGTGCAACAAAGGTTCACCAGACTAGTTCCTGGGATGGTGGGACTGTCCTACAAAGAGAAATTGGACAGACTGGACCTGCAATGTTTAGAGTTTTGAAGAATGATGGGTGATTTCATTGAAACTTACAAACTATTCACAGGGATAGACAAGGTTAATGCAGGTAAGATGCTTCTTCAGTTTGGCAAGTCTAGAAGCAGCCGACACAATTTCAAAATAAGGAAGATGCTGCTCAGATCCGAAACGAGATAACATTTTCTAACTCAGAGGCTTGTGAACGTTTGGAATTCTCTCCCACAGAGAGCTGTGGAAATCTAGTCTCTGACTGTGTTCACAGTTGAGTTTTATACCTTTCTGATTATGGAAGGTATAAAGGATTATGGGGTTGGGGTTGGTAAAAGGTGCTGAAGTGTTCAGTGAGCCACGATCACATTGAAGTGAAGTGCAGGCCCAAAACGGCAGAATTGCCTATCCTTGATCCTATGTTCTCTGAAGGTAGCCCATTGTTTAGGTTGCTGTTTTTCTTGACAAGTCGTGGTTGCTATATATTTGACCCAGCTCTATTCCTGCCCCATTGATGTCGACTCTTTGGTAGGTGATAATTCTTACTATAAATTGACCAAAGCCATTTTGCACATGATCCCAAATCTTATGATACAATGATAACTGTCTCTTAAATGTTCCCCCATTGTCACCTGATCTACTTGGCCAACCTCATTCTCAAGAAACAGGCCTAGGAGTGAGTCTTTCTTGTTGGACTAGACACATACTGCTTTGGGAAATTCTCCTGAACACAATCTACTGCCACTCACTTCCCCTGATGTAATGAGCATCCCATGTTATATTTGTATAATTAAATCCCTTGATTAGAACTACTCTATGATGTTGACACCTCTCTGTAACTTCCTTTCACAATTGTTCCACCGCACCTTCTCACTACAGATTACACCAAACAATGTAGTTGCACCCTTAGCTCTAGCCAAGTCAATTCTCTCCTGGAATCCTCTGAAATGTCCTTTTTCTTCAGTACAGGCAGTCCCCAGATTGTGAATAAGTACCATTCATGAGTCTGTTTGCAAATCAATTTGTTTGCAAATTGGAACACAATGCACGATATTATAAAATAACTGTCTGAAAGTACAGGAAACATGTCAGATCTTTAAAATTATGCCCCTATATGGGATTGCATTCAGTAGCATGAGTATTTGTAAATCAGGTGTTTGTCAATCGAGATCCCGGTTGCAATACTGTCCATAATCAAAAAATGTCACCCTTCTTTGTTTATTCCCCTTCTTATTTTTACGAGTACCTTGTAACCTGGAATATTTAACTCACAGACTGGTAACTTACAAAAGAGAATAGAATTATATATTTGAAGTGGAAAATTCTGAATTGTTATAAGGGAAAGGGAATAATTGGGGAGTGCTTTTCAAACAGCTACAATAATTATTGGTGGAATAAATTTCTCCTGTGCAGTATGATTCCATGAAAAAACACACAAGCTCACGCAAAATTCAACAAAGAACTGCGCATACTGGAAATCCAACACAAAATAAGAAATAGCTGGTAAAACTCAGTGAGTCTTGCAGCATTTATAAGAGAAAGGAGAGTTAATGTTACAACGTTGAACAGTTCTTTGAAAAGGGTCACTAGACGTGAAACATTCTTTCTGTTTTCTTTCCACAGATGCTGCCAAACCTGCTGCTTTACTCCAGCAATTTCTGTTTTTGTCACAAGCTCATGTATATTGACACCCACATTACACACACCGACACAGTCCATTGAACCCACACCAATTCTCCGAACAGCATCCCCACCCACCTACCTTATCCTTACAACCCTGCATTCCCATGGCCAAACCACCTAACCTGAACATCTTTGGACTGTGGGAGGAAACTGGAGCACCCAGCAGAAATGGGGAAAATGTGCAGACTCCACACGGACAAACACCCAAGGGTGAAATCGAACCCTAGCTCTGTGAGGCAGCAGTGCTAACCACTGAGCCACCATGCTCTGATATCATTAGACTCCTGCCATTGTAGGACTTGAACCTGGATCCCCAGAACATTACTTGGGCCTCTGGATTATTGGTCTTGTGATCAGACCAATAGGCAATCGTCATTCCTAGATATTATTAGGGAAATTATAGCAAGGCACTTGAATAAATACAACTTGATCAAGCAGAATCAACATGGTCTCATGAATTGGAAATCATGTTTGGAGTCCTTTGAGGAGGTAATGTGTCTGTTAGATAAAGGGAAACCTGTGGATGCACTGTATTTAAATTTCCAGAGGGCATTTGATAAGTTGCCACGTCAATGTTATTGTGGAAAATAAAAGTTTATGGTGTAGAAGGTAGCACATTGGTATGGATGAAAGATGGCCAACAGGAAGTAGAAAGTCAGCATAAATGGGTCTTTGAATGATGTGCCACAAGAATTTGTTCTGGGACCTCAAGTCTTTGTAACTCATGTAACTTGCTTAGATGAGGGGATTGGAGATTTGGTTGCCAAATTTGCTGACAACTCAAAGACATTTAGGAAAATAAGTTGTGAAGAGAAAATAAGGAAGCTACAAGACCTATATCAATGGATTAAATGAATGGGCAGAAAGTAGCAAATGGAATGCCATGTGGGAAAATGTGCAATTTTGGCAGCAGGAATGATAAAGAAGCATATTATTGAAATGGTGGGAGATTGCAGAGCTCTGAGATGCCGAGGGATCTGCGTGCCTTCATTGCCCATAATGGATCTTCACAGGGTAGATGCAGAGAGAATATTTCCTCTTATGGGAGAATGAAATTTAGGGGTCTGTTTAAAAATCAATGTTGCCCATTTAAAGCAGAGATGTGACAAAAAGGTTTCTCTCAGAGGCTGATCAAGTTTTTGAACCCTCTTCCTAAAAAGATGGTCAAAGCACAGTCCTTGAATATTTTTAAGGCAGAAGTAGAACAACTTCTAATTCTCAAGGGGTGAAGGCAATCAGGGTAGGTGGAAATGCAGGTTTAAAGATACAATCTGATCAGCCATGTTCTTTTTATTTGATTCATTCATGGGATGAGGGCATCTCTAGCTAGGCCAGCATCTGTTGCCCATCCTTAATTGTCCAGAGGGCAGTGAAGAGTCAACCACATTGCTTTGGATCTAGAATCATATGTCAGCCAGACCAGGTAAGGATGGCAGTTTCCTTCCCTAAATGACATTAGTTATTCAGATGGGATTTTCCTGACAATCAACAATAGATTCATGGTCATCATTAGATTTTTAATTCTAGATTTGTTGTTTAGCTGAATTCAAATTCCACCACTTGCCATGGCAGGATTCAAAGCCGTGTCTCTGGAACATTATCTAGGTTTACTGGATTAACAGTCCAGCAATAATCATTAGGCCATCACCTCCCCAATTCATATTGAATGATTGAGTAGACTAGAGGGACAGGATAGCTTACTCCTGCTGTTGATTCAATACTTGTATATATATATATCTGTATGTTCAATGGCTTCTACTGAGCGCTGTTATATTTTAAAAGGTGGGAACATTAGATGACTGAAGATGATTTGAGAAGTATATTATCAAGTTGAGTTATTATCATCTGGAAAGTGTTGCCTTGAAGAGTGTTGGTTGCAATATTAATAGCAGCAGTCAAAAAGAAATTAGTTGAATACTTGAAGGGGAAATATTTGCAAGAGTGTGGGAATAGAGCTCAGGTGCGGCATAAAATTCAAAGCTCTCTCTAAGAGTCAATGCAATTACGATGAGCTCACTTGACATTTTCTGTGCAATGTGATTTGATGACTGATATCTACAAGGGAATGAAGCTACTATGTTAAATTCACTTAGAAAAAATTACAGAAGCGAACCACACCGCATTCAGTTACATCAATGTGGAGCACAGTATCTTCTTCCTTTCACCTCAACTGAGAATGAGATGTATGGGGAACTAGTTGAAGAACTATTGGCCTCCAAGCTGCTGTGTTTAAGGGAAATTTGGAGCCACAAAAAAATACATGGACACTTCAGCAATTTCTAGTTTCATGTACTGTCCCACATTTCTCACTTCCTTTATGTTGCTACTCATAGAACTAACCAGAACACCATAAAATATAGGAGCGGAATTAGGCCATTTGGCCCATTGAGTCATAGCTGGTATGTTGCTCAATTCCATTCTACTGTTTTCTCCCTGTAACCCTTGATCCCCCTCCTAATCAATAATCCATCTATCTTAATGACTTGGCTTCTACAGCCCTCTACAACAATACTGCCACAGATTAGTCACCCTCTGGCTGAAGACATTTCTCCTCATTTCAATTCTAAAGGCTTGGCCCTTCATTCTGATGCTATACCCTTTGGACCTGGTCTTTCCTATTAGTGGAAACATCTTCTTCAATCCATTCTACCAAGGCCTTTCAGTATTCTGTAAATTTTAATCAGATCCCACCTCATCCTTCTAAACTCACCAAGTAAAGACCCAAGTTCCTCAACCACTCTTCATACAACAAGTCCTTCCTACCCAAGATCATTCTTGTAAATCTCCTCTGGACTCCCTCCAATGCCAGCACATCCTTACCTAGTTACGGGGCCAAAACTGCTCACAATATTCCAAATGCAGTCTGACCAAAGTTTTATACCGCCTCAGCAATACATCTCTACTCTTTTGTTCTAATCCTCCTGAAATGAATGTTAACACTGCATTTGTCCTCCTAACTGCCAACTGAACCTACACGTTAACCTCAAGAGAATCCTGAACTAGGACTACTAAGATCCTTTGTGCTTCAGATTTCCTAAACATTCCCCTGTTTAGGAATTTAATCCAAGCCTCTACTCTTCCTACCAATATGCATAGCCTCACACTTTCCCAAATTGTATTCAATCTGCCACTGTTTTGGCCACTCTCCTAGCCGGTCAAAGACCTTCTGAAGCCTCCCTACTTCCTCAGCACTATTTGTCCTTCCAACGATCTTTGGTGTCATCTGCAAATTTATCAACAATGTCCTCAAATCCTTTGTCCAGATTGTTAATGTATAATGTAAATAGTTGTGGTCCCAACACAGACCTCTGCACAACTCCATTAGTCACCAGCTGCTATGCTAAAAATGACCCCTTTATTCCAAATCTCTACCTTTTGCCAGTGAGCCAATCCTCTATGCTTGCCAGTACCTTGCTCCTCACACCATCTGCTCTTATCTTATTTAGCAGTTTCCTATGGGGCCACTTGTCAAAGGCCTTCTGGAAATCCAAATTGATCACGTCCACTGGCTCTCTGTTGCTGAACATGGCTATTACCTCCTCAAATAATTCTAACAGATTTGTCAGGCATGACCTCCCCTTGATGAAGCCATGCTGACTCAGCCCTATTTTATGATGTACTTCCAAGTACTCCATAATCTCATTCTTAATAATGGATTCTAAAATCTTACCAATGACTAAGTCAGGCTAACCGACCTATATTTCCTGTCATTTACCCCCCTCTCTTCTTGAATAGAGATGTTACATTAGCCATTTTCTAGACCTCTGGGACCCCCACCCCCGATTCCTGAAAGATCGCCACAAACACTTCTACAAATGTCCTCGGGTATCACCTTCAGAACTATAGAATATAGTCCATTTGATCCGGATGATTTATCCACCATCAGATCCTTCAGCTTCCCCAGCACCATTCCCTTAGTGATGGACACTACAGTCACCTATGACCCCTGACTCTCTTGAAGTTCTGGTAGGCTGTTGGTGTCTTCCACTGTGAAAACTGATCGAAGTACCTATTCTGTTCCTGCACCATTTCTTCCTTCCCCATTGCTACTTTTCTGGCCTCATTTTCCAATTGTCCAATGTCCATGCTTACCTTTCTCTTAATCTTTAGAAATCTAAAAAAACTTTCAATCTTCTTTAATATTACTGGCTAGCTTACTCTCATATTTCATCTATGTTCTTATTGCTTTTCTAGTTATCCTGTGCTGGTTTTTAAAGGTTTGCAAATCCTTTCTCTTTCCACTAATCTTCACCACATTGTATGCTTTCTCTTTTGCTTTTATGCTGTCCCTGGCTTCCCTTGCCTTATCCTCTCCTTAGTATGTTTCTTCTTCTTTGGGATGATTTTTTTTTGCTGTGACTCCTGAATTACTCCAGAAACTCCTCCAATGTTACGCTTCCCTTCCATTCAACTCTGGCTAACACCTCCCTCATGTCTTTATCGTTATCTTTACTCAATTGTTATACCATTACATCTGATTCCAGCTTTCCCTCTCAAACTGCATGGTGAATTCTCCTATCTTAAGGCCACTGCCCCCTAGAGGCTCCTTCACCTTAATCTCCCTAATCAAATCTGCTTCATTGCACATCACTTCCCGAATTGTCCATTCCCTAGTGGGCTGTATCACTAACTGCTCCAAAAAACCATCTTGTAGATATTCCATGAAGTCTTTTTCTTGAGATCCACTACCAATCTAATTTTCCTAGTCCACCTGTATATTGAAGTCCCTCATGACTATTATAATAGTGCCTTTCTTACATGTCTTTTATATCTTCTAATTTATTTTCTTCCTCATGTCCTGATAACCTGTACACAACAGCCAAATAAATCCTCTGTGTCTGCAAAATCACAAATTGTGAATTCGCCTATCGCACCAAATAATAAATAATAAAAAAAATTGACATCTGCAGGCAAAACTCACATTTCCACGATTTTTAACCTATTTTAAACACTTGTGAATAACATATGAGGAACGGCTGAGGATACTGGGATTGTATTCGTTGGAGTTTAGAAGATTAAGGGGAGACTTAATAGAGACGTACAAAATAATACATGGCTTGGAAAAGGTAGATGCTAGGAAATTGTTTCAGTTAAACGAGGAGACTAGGACCCGTGGACACAGCCTTAGAATTAGAGGGGGTCATTTCAGAACAGAAATGCGGAGACATTTCTTCAGCCAGAGAGTGGTGGGCCTGTGGAATTCATTGCCACGGAGTGCAGTGGAAGCCGGGACGCTAAATGTCTTCAAGGCCGAGATTGATAGATTCTTGTTGTCTCGAGGAATTAAGGGCTACGGGGAGAAGGCTGGTAAGTGGAGCTGAAATGCGCATCAGCCATGATTGAATGGCGGAGTGGACTCGATGGGCCGAATGGCCTTACTTCCACTCCTATGTCTTATGGTCTTATGGTCATCATTCACAGGTGTCCTCAGGAATGGAACCCTCACGGATACAGAAAAATGACTGTATATGGAGTTATTTTGAGAAAATATGTCGATGCCATGCAGTGAAACAATACATGTGCTTGCTGATAAAGTACAAAGAATGTCACCAGAACCATTCACCACCATCACCCAACAATAATACTAATAATATAGAGAATATATAACCATAATAAAGAGAATAACAGGAAGAAAATATAATATTGTAATATCTTCATTATATCAAAACTGTATCATCAACACCTCCATCAATTATAATTTTGACTTTGAATGTAGACAAAAGGCTCAGTTAAATTTTGACCTAGTCCTCACTCTCACCCAACATTCATAGAATTATAAAATCCTTACAGTGTGAAATCACAGCATTCACCCCATCGAGTCCACACCAACTCTCCAAACAACATCCCACACAGACCCACCCCATCCTAACCTTGTAACACTGCATTTCCCATGGCTAATCCATCTAGCCTGCACATCCCTGGATACTATGGGCAATTTAGCATGGCCAATCCACCTAACCTGCACGTTTTTGGGAGGAAACCAGAGGGATGTGGGAGGAAACCAGAGCATTGGGAGGAAACCCGCGGAGAGAATGTGCAAACTCCAAATAGACAGTCGTCCAAGGGTGGGATCAAACCGGGGCCTGGTGCTATGAGGCAGCAGTGCTAGCCACTGTGCCACAGTGCTGTCCAATACATATTATATACATGCATATAACATTATATGCAGAAATTATCCAAACACTTCAATTACATTCAAACCTGAAACTTAATTTAAGGTATCCATTATTTTACACAGAAGCCACTTAATCAAGTGTGTCGTTCACTCTAGCATTCCTATTATGCTATAAGTAAATATTTTGAACCCGATGACTGGGGAAGCTATAATTCCAAATCAACAATGGTCACTCTGTTTGTAGCCATTCAAGCCACACACCATCCTGACTTGGAACTGTGTCACTGTTCCTTCACTGTTACAAGGTCAAAATCTTGAAATTCCCTTCCAAACAGGATTGTGATTTGGAGATGCCACCTGATGAAGGAGTGTCGCTCTGAAAGCTAGTGTGCGTCCAATTAAACCTGTTGGACTATAACCTGGTGTTGTGTGATTTTTATCAGGGTTGTGGCTGTTTCCACATTCATGGACAACAACAGTTTAAGGCAGTAGCTCAACACCACCTCTTCCAGGACCATTCGTGTTGGGCAATTAATGTTGGCCCAGCCAGCAACTCTCACATTCTGTTAATGAATACTTAAAGCATCTATTCCTTTTCATAAATGTTTAGGCTAACACTGAATTTATAATGTTGAGGTGCTACTATTCTTTTCAAATATCAATATGTTGAAGGAATAGATAAAAGCCTGTTTTAAGACACATTGTCATTAACATTCATAACATCTAAGCCGTAGAATTTTTAAAAAGTATTGCATGCTACAAAATTCTAACTTCAGTTTTAAGGTGACAAGTACATCTATAAATTATGAAGATCAGAGATGAAAACACAACCTACTGGAAAAGTGCAAGTTGATTATTATCTGGAAGAAAAAAATAGATTAATGTTTCAGTGATGCATGATTCTTCACCAGAGCTTTTCCAGTATTGTAAGTTAGGTTTGAGGGTGTATGTATGAAATTGTGTGCTGCTCTGACCAAGTTGCTTATTCCTCATCAGACTGTGGGGTTAAACAAGAAACAAGAAATAAGTCAGCAAAAACTAACTTACCATTTGACTGTGCATGTACTTCCCGACTGTATAAAAGAATCAGCCAGGACAGATAGATCTGCTTCAGCCATGTTGATACTCTCAAGAAGCAATTCCCAGCCATTTTCATACCAATACTGTTTTATTAAATGAGATTTTTATATACAATCTCCTTCTCCTTTCATTTTCTGTCATCCTTAATTTAATATTGCTGTTTCAGGAACATTTGCTCTCAGTTCTGTTTTTGCTGTTCAGCGTATGGTGCCTGAGTATAACTGAAAAGATGTGACTCAATCTCTACTTTTAAGCCTAACCGTTGAGAAGTTTTTGAAGTGCTGCAGAGAAAAGTGAAACATTATCATGGAAAAACATTTACCATACTGTCTTCAGTCAAGGAAAGAATTCCTTTCTAGGCCATGTGTAGTGAAATTTTTAATCTATTCTTCATAAATATATTGTAATTTTGCTACAAATAGCGCTTAAAATAAATTCTTCCTTCTCCATTTAAGGATAAAATCATACAGGGAAGAAGCAAGCTGTTGTGCCAGAGTCATATCATTGAAAGAACTGTTTAGTTAGAGCCATGTACCTGTATTTCACTATAGCCCTGTAAATATAGTCTTCATTGGTAAAATAATAAAGAAAAAAAATTATTCCAGTTTAATAGATTTTAATATTTACTTTTTCTGGTTAACAGTTTGACTAATGGTAAGATTCAATTGATACAGTTTGTACTGAGCGTCAAAATTAATTTGACCCTGTCTCCACCTTAACTGATTGTGGCTGAGATTTTACTGAAGAGAGAGGACAGACGTTAGTGAGCCAATACCGCCATTTGACAACCCACTAACCACCGGCTCAGAACATTAGTTCCAGGAATGTGCAATCATGAAGTAGAGATACCAGTGAAGATTCTTCACTGGAAACTGTTATTCAAAACCCAACATTCTCACTCCAAGTGTACTGTAGTGCACGCAGAGTTGCATGCTCAAAAGGAGTTTAAATTTGGAGTTTAAATCCAGATGCTCAGTATTTGTCAAACCAGAATCAGATTGCAACCTTGACGAGCTAAGTGACTGTCACAGACATGACAGGGCCAGATGTAAGCGTGAAAGGAAAGAAATTAGATTACTTACAGTGTGGAAACAGGCCCTTCGGCCCAACAAGTCCACACCGACCCTCCGAAGAGCAACCCACCCAGGCCCATTCCCCTATATTTGCCCCTCAACCTAACACTACGGGCAATTTAGCATGGCCAATTCACCTAACCTGCACATCTTTGGTCTGTGGGAGGAAACTGGAGCACCCGGAGGAAACCCATGCAGACATGGGGAGAATGTGCAAACTCCACACAGACAGTTGCCAGAGGCAGGATTTGAACCCAGGTCTCTGGCGCTGTGAGGCAGCAGTGCTGACCATTGTGCCACCATGCTGCCCTGTAACAAGATGTTTTCCACCTCTCTGCACTTAGGATGCCCAAACCATAATCCAAGCAGGGTGGCACTGTGACTCAGTGGTTAGCACTGCTGCCTCACTGCGCCAGGGTCCCAGGTTCAATTCCAGCCTTGGGTGACTGTCTGTGTGGAGTTTGCACATTCTCTGTGTTTCCTCGGGGTGCTCCAGTTTACTCCCACAGTTCAACAATGTGCTGGTCAGGCGAATTGACCATGCTAAATTGTACATAGTGGTAGGTGCATTAGTCAAAGGGAAATGGGTTTGGGTGGGTTACTCTTCGAGGGTTGGTGTGGGCCAAAAGGCCTGTTTCCACACTGTAGGTAATCTAATCATTTAATTCTATAATCTGCCTAACCCCATTCACTGCTTTTTGAATTTCACAGTTCACAGTAGTGAACAATTCAAAGGAGAGATGCCAAAGGCAACTCTGGAATTTGAAATGCAAGGATGGAAAGACATTATCATGTACTCTCCTCACACCACTTCCAGCAGCTGCAATGTGATTTAGCTTCAAAAGCCTCTTGTATTGAAGATGCCCAGATTAGACTGAAGAATGTTAAACTCATCAAAGGTTGGAAAGCAAAGATTCACAGTAGAGGGATTTTATAGAGAATTCCATTACTTCTGTTTGAATGAAAACCTCACATTTGTTTAGTGATCCTAAACTCCCACTGATTTTGCAAATATTAAATTAAAATTCAAAGAGTAATGGAAGCATATTAAGTATATTTCTGGTTCCAAGGAAAAGATCATGAGAAGTGTTAGATATTAGAATTGGGGCATTAAAAACTTTTACTTAATGTGATTTGGAGCACAGTTATCATGTGGTAGTTGTTTGTTCTGAAAACTTAGTAACCCTTAATGTCAAATGTTTCAAAATGTATCATCATGATATCTACATCTGATGCTATCATAACCAAAATGACTTTGTTAGTTCTCGTGCCTTTTCTCCTTCAGAGGAATAAAGGAAAGTTTTCATAAATTGTCCATTAAAATGCAAAGCATCTGATTAGTTTAATTTATTTTAAGTGGTTCAAGATTTAAAGAAAACTTTAGGTAACGTTAAGAATGGAACGGGGAACATATGTCATAAACAAGCCATATAAGAAAGGAGAATTGAGGCATCATTCAGTATAACAATGAGACAGTGTTATTCTGGAATCCAATATAGCTAGTCTCTGCTACAACATTATGGTTCATCTCCTTACGGGAAATGACAGAGACATTGGCTAGTCTGTGATATCCTTCATGGTTGAACAACATGCAACGCTCACTGACCACACTCATAAATTTATAACAATCATTTGGATGAAGAGCTGGTGGGCTGCCAGTACCATAGCTTTGTTACAATGAAGCTTCAAAATAGAAAGCAAGGTGGAAGAGAAAATGTAAGAAGAAAAGTCAGATGTACTGACTAAACATGAAGGTGATGTGACACAAATTAATTTTGTGAATTTATAGGTGATAAAAAGTCTCCTCAAGTTGCTATGGGTGTGAATGCATGGGCTTTTGAATTGCTTAGTTAAGATCATTTATCCAGTGGCCTCACTGTCATCTTTAAGACTGGTTGGTTGGATAGTGCACAGTATTCTGTAGTCATTATGCAAAAGGAACCATGAGCCCACTCTGCTGTGCAGCAAAATAAAACTGGAATGGCTAATCTAATCTAATACGTTTCATGTCAAGTCTGATCTTTGGAGGTCTATTTATTCATTAATGAAGATTTAATTGAAGTTACACTGCTATGTTGAGAATAGGATTTGTAGAATAGGCAGATTCATAGGTTATTAACATGTGCCTCTCTTTCAACGTGATTTCCAATCAGTAAAAGAGAACAAATTTGTTTTAAAATGATGCACTGTACCTATGGAATCAAAATAACATGGATTTCTGCAGTATCACTTATAACTTGCAGACGATCTAAATCCTTTCATTACACATAATGTACATTTTAAGTTTAGTCATTGTTGTAAGGCATTCAGTATTCATTTTGCTCAGACTCACAAACAGCAGTGAGGTAAATGAACATGTAATCAGTTCCTCTTCTCTTTTTACTCATGTTTGTCAAGGAATAAACATTGGCCAGGGCACTGGGAGAACTATCCTGTCCATTTTGAATAATATCATGCAATGCTTAAGATGTCTTTGAGAGGGTAGTCGGGACCTGTATTTAATGCTTCATCAAAAAGGTGGAGGTTTGTTCAATATCTGAATGAGGTTTGCATTCTGGATTTTATACTTCGTTGGATATTTGTAGGAAATTTGTAAAGTGCTTGTGTTTTCACCCTTTACTTTTTATTTTTTCTAAATTGTTTGATGATAAGTTACTAAATAACTCTCTGATTTAGATCAGAGATTTAATCAATGTGATGGGGATGAGGGACGGGGGTAAGCCATTTTGTTATTTAAATGATTGCAACCAGGAGCAGAAAATATCATTTGAAATTATGATGTATGAAACTGATGAACCATTCAAATTTTGTAGATGATCCACAAAAAGCAGGTCAAATCTAATGCAACCAATAATTGTCCCAGTGGACTTTTCTCAACCAGTGTTAAAGTGACGGAAGGTGTCATCATCAATGTTATGGAGAGGCACCTACTCATCAACATCTCTCTCTGAAACCAGTGACCTCTATCACTTCGAAGGAAAGTGCACCTTGCACATCCTGAAGCCTATCAACTAGCCTGTTAGTTACCCTGCAGTAATAAATAGAAGCAGAGTAGGTATAACTTAGAAGATAGCTGGTTAAGGCAAGCCTTCGTAAAATTGGTCCCTTTTTTCAAGGGCAATGGAGTAGGTTCCGGATACACAGCATACCTTACAATGACATTTTTTTCGCATTTCAGAGTTAATGGGATGAATGATGTAGGCACCTAGCTCCCGATCCCCTACCCTTGCTATAGATGCCAATAGTTTGGGAACACCAGCTTTTCCACAGCCATTTAATAGTCGACTGCATTTGAATAATCTGGCCACAATATTTTAACCCTTCTACATCACAGCTCACAGTAACTGGTCATTTGGAGACCAATGGCTATTCATCCCCGAGAGACAGATGCATGTGATATTAAATGAGGATTTCGAATGTGGCAAAGTTCTGGCCCCAATTAGTGGGTGAAGGGTGCAGAGACTTGAATTCAAGTCTCCATGAGTAGAGCAACTCAGAGCAGTAAGTCTCTGGGGGGGGGGGGGTTGTGGATCTCTGATAGACACAGAGGACCCTTTAACAAGGTCAGCCTGCCCTCAGCCTATGCTGGGCAAACTGCCTTGCTAACTGCTTGGTGTGACCTCTCCTCCAACCAGTTTAGTTGCAGTGGGGCAAGGATAAGGTTCTTCGCCAAGCGTTAATCGGCCACATGAGGACCTCAAATGTTCACTGTCAGACAGGCTACAGATGCTAGTCCTGCAGCTGTTAGAACTGCATTGGATGCAGGGATAGACATATAAGCAGTAGGCAAATCACCCACTGGTTTTAAAAAGTCCAGCAGTGGAGAAACATTAGACTCAGCCTGATATCACTGGGCTTGTGACCAAAGTTGTCCCTTCAGCAATCACTCCTTTCTGCCCTCCTGCTCATTATTTTTGCTTTCTTCATTGTCCGTACATCCTGATACCTTCTGTATCATACAATGGCTGTCCACACTCCCCTGAAAATCACAATATCCATGACGAATAATATATGTAAGCATCAGATTGTATTTATTTATTTATTTATTTACTTCAAGGGTCCAAAGGTTAGTCATAAAGGTGCAGAAGGAAGTTCTTCAGCTCATTAATTCCATGCCGACTCTATGTAGAGCAAGCCAGTCAGCCCCTTTCCACTCAGTCTATCCCATGTCGCTCAACAAATCTATATCTGTCAGGAGCCCATCCAATTTCCTTTAGAAATCAAGATTGTAAACTATTAGCCTGTATTGTTTGAATTCTGGATCTAATTTTAATATTAACTTATGGCTTGTCGCTATCAACAATTTAAATTTAAATTTCAGCTTTGCATAATGTATTCCTAATTTGAATTTGGTTGGCAGAAGTTTAATAATTTGAGTAACTACGAAATTTCATTTTGACAGCAATTATTAAAACAATATCGATTTGCAACAAACAGTGATCAATACAAGGAAATGAAACTATTGTCAACGCAGCTCCAAGGAGAGGTGATGCTCTAGAAGTATTACAACTAGACTTTTAATCCAGATAATATCCTGCGGAACCAGGTTCAAATGTTACCATGGAGTTTGAATTCAATAATAATCCGGGATTAAGAGTCTAATGATGACTATGGAAATGTTGCTGATTGTTTGGAAAAGCTCATCTGGTTCACTGATGTCTTTTAGAGAAGGAAATCTGCCTTCCATACTTGGTCTAGCCTACATATGATTCCAGACTCACAACAATTTGGTTGACTCTAAACTGGGCAATAAATACTGGTCTGGCCAGCAATGTCCAAGTCCTGCAAATGAATTTAAAAAAGCAAGGACTCATCAATACCTATGCCATTGAACTGTGTCTGAACTGCTGAATATTTCCAACTTTTCTTTTACCAATTCTAATTGTGTTATTGCCGAGAACTAACTTTTTCTGGCCTATATTACTCAATGCAAGGAGGATTCTTTCATTTTATGTGCTTAAATGATACCTGCAGAAAGAGTTTGCAAAAGACTATTGCATGGTCTTGTAATTGTTTCTTAAGCAACTTGCTAACATCTTGTATTTCTCATCTGATGACTTCATCAGACTGCTTGATGTCACAAAGCTATCGATGTCAGATTGGCACAGGGAAGGAAACAGAAATTTGACCCACTCAGGAGACTTAGCAAGAGGATATGTTCATCTACATCAAGTATGGAGGTGAGCTGATGTTACTTTGTGCATGTCTGTGGAAATAAAAGGTATTATTTACATTTCAAATGACAAGCACACAATTTAACAAATAAAACAAGCACTGGAAAAATCTTAGCACATTAATAAATGTTTGGACAAATGTTCTGAAACCCAGGATAAATCAAGAGATCCACTAGACCACCCTCATATGACTGTTTTTGAAAGTGGAATACCAAACAATGGTAATTATAATTTATTGAAATGATTGAATTTTTGTTTGCAGTTGATTACTGCTGCTAACATGTGAAATACGATGTGCTTCTGTATAAATTAAGCTTTGTAAATTATCCTTAACATGAAAAATTCAGAAGAGTCTACTTGAAGATGATTGTGCATGAGGTTCTGTTTCTTTCCAGAACTTGGAATTAACATGAAAAGGGGCACAATCCTTGCTCCAAAGAAAGTGGAAGGTTGAGGGGATTGGAATTGAGAGAGATGTTTGTAACAGGAATGACTTCAGTCAGGTTTGACACTCCCGTGATATACAAACAAGTGCTAGCACAACTTCCAAGATGGCATTCCTGTCACAGACAAGATCAGCCAGCAGCAAAGTGGGAATGGCACAGCAACTTAAAGTGGGTACAGAGATCAGGAGCCCGCTCTCTAGTGGGCGGCATGATGGCACAGTGGTTAGCACTGCTGCCTCACAGCAGCAGAAACCCAGGTTCAATTCCTGTCTCAGGCAACTGTCTGTGTGGAGTTTGCACATTCTCCCTGTGTCTGTGTGGGTTTCCTCCGGGTTCCCTGGTTTCCTCCCACAGTACAAAAATGTGCAGGTTAGGTGAATTGGCCATGCTAAATTGCCTGTAGTGTTAGGTGAAGGGGTAAATATAGGGGGGTGGGTCACTCTTTGGAGGGCCGGTGTGGACGTGTTGGGCCGAAGGGCCTGTTTCCACACTGTAAGTTATCTAATCAAACAGAATTGACCTAGCATTTCTTGGACCAGTGCAAACAAGAAACTTAGTTATTTTGTTAGGGGTTGGAAGATTTACATTGTTGTAAGTAAGCTCTGCAGGAACAGTAATTAAATTCTCTAGAGACAGTTTTAGCTCTCGGTGGGAGGTACGGTCCATTTTGGGCATGGGCACATCGCTGCAGCGAGAGCCATGTCTGTGCCAGAACAAAAATTGAGTGGACTCAACCACAACCTAAACTGGTAGTAAACTAGGTCCAGGGAAATCCATTAGTGATTTGAGGGTAGTGGAAGACCAGAACAACAGCATTACACTAAAAGGCCTAGCACAGCATTGCGCCTGGGCCATGAAAAGCTTCACAGACGAACAATTTAGTGTCCTGTGCATGGACATAGGAATTAGGAGCAAAAATAGGCCATTCAACCTTCAAGCCAGCTCTATCATTCATTAAAGTCATGGCTGATCAGGCTGTGTGCCGAACTCCACATTCCCGACTACCTTGATAATCCTTGATCCTTTGCCTGACAAGAAACTATCCATCTCCTTCTTAAAAGTATTCAATGACCATTGCCATCTGAGGCAGGGAGCTCCAAAGTCATACATTTCATTCCTGTCCTAAAAGGATGTCATCTAATTTTTAAACAATGTTCTCTAGTTCTGGATTCACCTGCAAAGGGAAGCACTTATTCCATGTCCACCTTGCCAAGACCATTCAGGGTGTTATGACCTTCAATCAAATTAGCCTTCACCCTTCTAAACTCCAGTGAAAACAAGCCCAACCTGCTCAATCCTTCCTCATAAGGCAACATGCTTATTCCAAGTCTCAGTCCAGCAATTGTCCTCTGAAACTGCCCTGTGTCCATGTCTTTGTAGATGCCAAACATTACTGAACAGAGCTTCTGAAGTGCATGCTTGAACCACCAGACTCTCAAACTATACCTCCTTATGACAGAGAACTTTGAGCTTTGTATAAATGACAATGAGCTTCCTAATTCCTGAAGAAATTTACTCTTGCTTTGTGCAGTAATGACATCCAGTTCATGGGAATTAAGTTTAAAAACAGCCGAAGTTACAATTGAGCTGATATACAGTGCAAAAAGTACAACACTGCCTTAACAAAAGAATGTCACAGCCTTTGCCAAAGCTGCTAATCTAATAGCATTGTATTACATGTCTTGAGATGGTTTAACGTGAATGACTGTTACAATAAAACAAGAAACACAATACAAGTGGGCCATTATTGGATTCTTTGCCTGAATGACTGGGACATTTCAGAAGGTTAAGCTTGCTACTATAGAGAGCTATCTGTGGCATTCAAACCCCACTGTCAGATAGCAGTTAACTAACATAATCACTTCTAGAAAGATGAACGAACTTCTGGAGGAGAGAAATTTGATGGATTTTAAAAGGGGAATTTTGATTTCACTTGGAGAACTCTTTCATAACAATGTAAAGACTTCAAACAAAAGGCTTTGGAAGAATTCATGGGCTGCATCCTCAATCAGGATGAGACATTCAGTGTTGAACTGTTTGGTGTTGGTGAGTATTTGGCTGCACATTACACAACGAGTGAGAGAGACGTTCTAACAGATGACAAGACCACTTTGTGAGATGTTACAAATGATATACCACAAAGATCAATCCTTGGTGATCAACCTTTTGCAATTTATATAAATGGACCTGAATAGAGGGACCAAAATCATGCTTTCTAAATTTGCTAATGACAAAGATAGATAGGAATGGAAACTGTGAAGAGAAAGGAAGGAAGCTACAAAAATATATATATAAATCAACTAAGTGAGTGGACAAAGATCAGCAAATGAGAACAATGTGTGAAAACGTAAATTTGTCCATTTAGGCATTAAGAATAAAAAAGGATATTGTCTAAATGATGAAAGATTGCAGTTCTCTGAAGTGCAGAAAAATTTAGATACCCTTATGAATGAATCGTAAAAGATTATTATGCAGGTACAACGAAATTAGGAAAGCGAATAGAATTTTGCTATTTATGACAACAGGAATTGAACAAAAAAGCAGGGAGATTATGTTTCAGTTTTGCAGGGCACTAGTGAGACCATATCTGGAGTATTGTGCACCATATCGGTCACTTTATAAAGGAAGGATGTAAATGTGTTGGAGCCAATTCAGAGAGGTTTATTAGACTAATAGCTGAAAGGAGCCAGTGTCCTTTTAGGAAAGTTTGGACAGGCTAGGCTTGTATCCACTGGAATTTAGAAAAGAAAGAGGTGACTTGATTAACACATACAGTATAAAGTCCCAAGGAACAAAATCAAAAATAGCTAGAAAAACTCAGCAGGTCTGGCAACATCTGTGGAAAGAAAGCGGAGTTAATGCTTCAGGTCCAGTGACCCTTCTTCCCAACTGAAGGGTCTAAACAGGATGAATCTGGAAAGATGCTTTTGCTTTTGGGAAAATCTAGAACTAGGGCTCTCTGTTTAAAAACAGTGATGGGTAGTTACCTATTTAGGAGAGAATGAAATGAATTTATTTTTCTCACAGAGAGTTGTGAGTCTATGGAACTCTTTTCCCGAAAAGGCAGAAGAAACAGAGTCCTTGAATATTTTTAAGGCAGAAGTAGATGGATGATTGATAATCAAAGGGAGTGAAAGATTATCAGACGTAGTTTGGAATTTGGAGCAATCAGATCAGACATGATCTTATCATATAGCAGAGTAGGATGGAAGGACAGAGTGGCTTACTTATACTCCTAGTTCATATGCTAGCAGGAACTTTGAGGGGCTTAGAGGAGGAAAGGAGTCTCTGAGTATAATGGAGAGAAGGAGCTCTGTTAATAAGGGGTGGGGAAGAATGGGCAGGTAGTAGTAAAGGAACAGTCAATGCTGGCGGTCTCCAACAGACAATAAGACAGTTCAATACACCGTTGCACCAAATGAGGATGTGCCATATGCTAAAGCATACAACTGGCCAAGGAAGCAGGCAAGATGGGAAAGAGAAGCCAAGCTGTGATATTATGGATTGGATTCTTGCTTAGGGGTTTACGGATCAAATTGTTTATAAATTACCCATAAAACTAATGGTGGGTTGCATCCAGGTTGAGGTCCTTGACAAAATGCTAGAAGGATCAGGTGAGAGTTGGGGTTGGAATTAAAATTATTTTTTGCCCCTATGTGGTTGAGTAAAAGAAAAAGTAAACACTTGCATTTGTATAGGGTCTTTCCTGACTGCAGTCTATCCTAAAACTCTTTACAGGGAATGAAGTACTTTTTCAAATGTAATCAATATTCCAACGTTGAAAACACAGCAGACATTTTGCAGACAAAAACCTTGCAGCATTGAGTCCGATTCTGCGCATCAAATGTTTGGGGGGATGTCAGGGTTTTAGGGAGGATGCGTAAAACATTCAGAAGAATTGTTCCAGGGATGAGAAACTTTTGCAATGAAGACAGATTGGAGACTGTCAGAGAATGGTGAAAGGAGATTTGACAAAGGGACACAAAGTCTTGAGGGATCTGAACAGATATGATAGGGAGAAGCTGTTCCCATTATTGGAGAATCAAGAGCCTGATTAACGCGATTGATGAAAGGATCAACATCAGCATGGATATAAGGTAAGTATTTTTCCACTGAGAGTGATTAAGATTTGGCACTGCCTGACAGTCTGGTGAAAACAGATTCAATTGGGACCTTCAAAAAAGAATTGATGAACTAACTGAAAAGAAAAGCAATAAAATGAAAGGGTACAAAGGCAACTTGAGAAGTAGGAATAGGAAGTGGCTCTTGCAGAGGGCTGACATAGACACAACAGGCTGAGGGTTTCCTCCTTCTGTGCTGTAATCATTCTATGATTCTAAGTTCAGATGACCTGTTCTTGTGATTTGATTTAATCATAAATTTTGGTTAAGACATTCGATATAACTCCTCTGCTTTTTTTTCCGAAATGGAATTTTCTACATTCAGTTAACAGAGGAGGTGGTAGCGTGGTGTTAATGTCAAAAGACTAGTAATTCAGAGCCCAGCGTTAATATTCTGAGCAAAAAAGAGAAAGTGCTGGAAAAACTCAGCAGGTCTGACAGCTTTGGAAAGAGAAAAACAAAGTAAATGTTTCTGGGTCCAGTGGTACATGGTTTTGAATCCCAATATGGCAGTTTGTGATATTTGAATTTTCTGGCATAAAAAGGCTATTGGTGATCATGAAATCTCTGAGATAGTCATATAAAAAACTGCTTTCACTAATGTCCTTCAGGGAAGGAAATCCGCCATCCTCATCTGGCCTGGCCAATATCTAATCCAAAGACTCACAGCAATGTTGTTGACTCTGAACCACCCTCTGAAATTGGGCATGACAATAAATGCTAGTCTAATCAGTGATACTCACATTTGTGATCAAATAATAAAGCAGACAGGACTTCAGGTATATATCTCATCTAAAGGTACCATTTCCACACACCACTGCAGTGGTGTGTCAGCTCAGCTCGGGGCTTGAATCCACAACTTTTCGATTCACAGGTGAGAGTGACACCAACTGTATGCAGCCACCTCATAGGCTCATAGACTCATAGAGATGTTCCAGGTAGAAATGGACCAAAGGTCTATCATGCGTAATGTAGGTGATTTCGGGAAGATTATTAAGGAAAAGGTCTCAAGTGCAGCATTTTCTAAATACAACCTGTGCCATGTGTTAGTTGGGATGCAGTTGAGCAGACCAATGCCTGTAATATGAAATCTGGAAGTCACCTCCCATGTTCTCGTTGTGCAAGTTGTCCATCTGCTTATGTGATCATTATATATTCAGAGACCTCGGCCTCCACTGTTCTGACCTGCTGCCACTCTTCCCACTCCCTTTTTTAATTCCCGTCACCTCCTCCCTTCTCCATCCTGCTTTCCTCCCACTCCTTTTGTCATTGCTGCCTCTGTCCATTTTAATGTAGGAGTCCATCTGGTCGCAGGTACTGATATTGCATCTGCTCATATGCAGCAAGAGCTCCCCGTGTGCTGCAGCACAAGTAAACTGTGCCAGGTGGAAAGGCTGGTCTTTACAGAACTGATGGGCGATACCCAACAAAAAGTTGGTGGATGTGTTTAAAAAACAGGCAGGACAGATACTATCAGGGAATGTTTAAACTAAATGATAGAGTGTTTACAGAATATGTGAGACAACACTTACAAATTATAAGTTGTACACATGCAAGTACAAATAAACAGTTTAATTCTAATGGTAAGAGAAAGCAAACTCAAAAAATGCTAAATTATATGGGAAAGCCCAAAACAACAGAAGGCAAGAGTTAAGAAGTGACTGCTCAGAAGCTAAGTATGGAAAATAATAAGACAACAGTCATTGTTGGCTAGAAAATACTAGGAATGAAAATGGGGAAGTGCTTAAGTAAAGGAAACTGTACTGTGATGGGAGAAATAGCTGGCTATGTAAATTATTGCATGCAAAATGAGAATGATGGTAATGTGTGATGTAGAAGAGGTGAATGTGTCTGGATGAAGTAGTGAAGTGTTTTTAAACATGCCCTTTTTAGTGTGGATTGAAAGATATAGTGATGCAGAAGAAATTGTTGAGAGTCATGAGACAGTGGGTGAGTGGACTATTGAGAGCTGCTGTCGAGAGACAAAGAGAGGTATGAAGCTGATGGTTGCTGTCAGTTTTGCTGCTTTACTGAGTTCATTGAATCTCTTCCTGCATTGAACATAGACTTTGAGAGTGATATCAGTTTCATTCACCCTGGTAGCCCCTGTGTCTAACCCTGCTTCATCACTGCCTTACACATATTCATGCAGAATGGCTAGAGGCTTCTGGCCCACTTGGACACGGCTTCCAAAATCATAGTCAGGCCTCAAAAGGGGGCACAAGTGGAAATTTGGGGTCCAGAGTTCAAAGGCAGCAATAGCCTCTAAGCCCAAGTTATAAAAGCTGTGCTTGTGCTCTCACAGTCTCCTCAGATCACTCTCACAATCTCACTGAGCATTTGCAATAAATTTCAAACCTTGAAATGGAGCCACAGAGGAAAATATGGGAGACATCTGGCATTGAGTCTGACAAGGCAGCTCAATCAGTTGGAAAGTTCTTCCAGAAGATTTTTTACGCATTCACAGGATGTGTGCATCACTGGTCAGGCCAACATATATTACCCATCCCTAATTCTCCTGAGAGCAGTTAAGAGGCAACCACATTGCTGTGGGCCTGAAGTCACATGGAGGCCAGACCAGGTAAGGTCAGCAGATTCCCTTCCCTTAAGCACATTAGTGAACCAGATAGGTTTTCTCCCAACAATTGTTTCCTGCTCATCATTAAACTCTTATTTCCATATTTTTTTTAAATTGAATTCAAATTCCACCATCTAACATGGTAGGATTTGAACCCAGGTTGCCAGAACATTACTTATTTATAGATAGCAATAATACCACTGAAATAACTCCACAAAGGTCAGAAACCAAGTCACCTTTTATTTACACATGGAGACTCCTTGACACTAATCCAGCTCCTCTTCAGGCAACAAAGAATCGAGTTGGCAACATTCGTTGTGCCTGTCTCAGATTCTGAGGTATGTTCAACACTTGACAGAGAGGGAGCACCCATGGGTTTCAGCACAGGAAGAAAGGCTGTTGAGGAGCTGGGGACATTTTGCTCCCACATCATTTTTGAATTTGCAGCTTTCAGGTGGTTCATGTGCTTGTTCAGGACCGTAGCAGTTACCCAAGTAGCAGGCCTAGTTATGTCACTAGGCCTGACATCCACTCAATCATGCCTCTGACTCACACAGGGTCACTCCCATGGTTCCTACACGCCAAACTTCATCCCCTGAAGTAAACTATCTCTCTCGCTTAGTGGGGTCTTCTGTCCAGCATTGGCATTCCTGATGTTGTTTCACACATACCTCCCCACTTCCCCCCCACTTGGGTCCAGGAAGACCACATTTAACCTGGTGCAGAGTCTTTTCCCCATTAGTGACTGTGCTGGAGTTATCCCTGCAGTTGGATGTGGTGTGGCCCTATAATCAAATCAGAACCTGCACAGTTTGGTAGGAAGGATTTTAGGAAGTATTCAAATTCCCTTCAGGTAAACGATGGCCTGTGATCTGTGACCAATACCTCAGGGAGTCCATGCATTGCAAAAGATGTGTATTTTTCTTCTCTCATCGTCCCCATGTTTGATGAATGAACTCTTTGCACGACCAACCACTTTAAGTGGATATCCACAATGACAAGGGACAGTGAGCCCATGAACAGACCAGCATTGTCAACATGTAACCGAGTCCAGGATTTACCCAGCCATTCTAACAAATGTGGGACACCTGCGCCATCAACACAGCTATGTCTGCATCTAATCCTGACCACCAGACATAACTTCTTGCCAATATCTTTATTTTGGACACTCCTGGATGGGGAATTCCAGGTATCTGGTGGCGACCTTTGCTCAGGAAAATCACTCTTGCTTCCCTATATAATACACCATCCTCTATTGTGATCTGATCTCTCCAGGTCCAAAATGGTTTCAATTTTGGTTGTGACAGTCTTTGGTTTCCCCCATCACCACCAGCTATTTCAGTTTTGCCAGGACCAAATTGTTCCGCATCCACATTGTCAGCTGTGAGTGGATGTGTGTCCCGAAAATTTAAAACCATTATGTTGCAGTGGTGGTACCACCGATGGTGTATCTGCCAGCGGGAGGCAGCTTAAGGCATCCGTATCTGCTACTTGGCCTCCTTAACAGTGTTCCAACTTGTAATTATACCTAGTTACTATCAGAGTCCACTGCTGAATTTGGCCTGAAGCTATGTTGTCTTTAAGTGGAACTAGGAGGAATTTTTAGATTAGATTAGATTAGATTAGATTCCCTACAGTGTAGAAACAGGCCCTTCGGCCCAACAAGTCCACACCGACCCTCCGAAGAATAACCCACTCAGTCCCATTTCCCTCTGACTAATGCACCTAACACTATGGACAATTTAGCATGGCCAATTTACCTGACCTGCACATCTTTGAACTGTTAGAGGAAACTGGAGCACCTGGAGGAAACCCACGCAGACACAGGGAGAATGTGCAAACTCCACACAGATAGTTGGCTGAGGCTGGAATCGAACCTGAGACCCTGGTGCTGTGAGACAGCAGTGCTAACCACTGAGCCACCGTGCTGCCCCCACCCCATGGTCAGTTATTATTACAAATTTAGATCTGTAAAGATATTGCTAGAACTTCCTGACTCCAAATATGACTGCCAAACCTTCTTTCTCTGTCCAGATGTATTTACACTCTACATTAGCCAAATCCTAGAAGCATGCACTATTGGGTGCTCCTCTCCATTGGACCAGCTATGAGTTAATACAACTGAAGTTTTAACCCTTAATCTATAAAAAGTTCCCCAGTATAGATTCTCAGTCCAGCCAAGGTCTTGCCCAAACTTAAATATTGGAGTCCAGAGCGAAGTTTGGTAAAGACTGGTTCTGCAATCACTGAAACAGCCACACTGGTATCGACGTCTATTAGAACTGGATGACCATTTAACCAGATACTTATTTTGATAGGTTCTGATTTGAATGTTGTTAAGCAATTTAACTGTTTCAAACTGGATGTAGATGGACTTTCCATTGTGTGCACTCTCCTGGACACTGGCCCATGAGTCCTCTTACTCCGTGTTATGGACCAGACCAGACCAGACCCCTCAATACATTTCAAGAAGTTAGCCCCGACCCTAACTTTGCCAATTGTTTTAAGCAGGTGTAAAGTGGGTATTCCAGGAGAGAATCAGCTGGTCAAACCACTTAGTTTTAAACAAAACAGAATTAAACAAAACAGATTACTGCATGAAACACCAAGAACAGAAAACAGAATACCAAATAACTCATCCCATCCAAAAACCCAACTTAATGATGCTGTTCCGAATACTTATAATAATCCCCATAAACACCCCTTGACCCAAACAGTAAAATCAATACAAGTTATTACCGGATAGAAGTCAGAGAGAGAGTACCAGCCTGGACCTGCTTCTTCACATGACTGTTAAAAAAACCAAACCAGAGAGAAGCTGAACTGGGAGAACTGACCACTCCCCTTTCATTGTACAAGTTTTTTTTTAACTTGAAAGCCTTCTGTCTGAGTCAGTCTCTGTTAGCTGTTATCAAATTGGCCCTAAAACTCTTCATTCCCGAGACGTTTCGGAGTCTGTCATGTACGACCTCGCTGAAAAAAAAACAAGGACTGCATAACCTGGTTAAAGGAGCAGCTTTGTCACATCAGTTTAGGTCTTGTGGGACACTTTTGCTGTTTCGAGTCTGCATATATAGGCAGGAACTAAAATGGCTTGTCTATCTGTACCCTGAAGAAAATTTTAATCATTTGGCCGAGGCTTGGCTTTGTTTTGGGTTTTGATGTGGGCTGACTTAGAGTCTGTTTGTTTATGATATGTCCTGAGTGAGGCTATGCAAATGCCTTCACTCAAGTGGTGTTCCCCAAGCTCAGTCAGACTGGCAAGGGTGTCCACTTCCATCGAAATACCCTGTAAATCATGTGCTCCACCAGCCATATTTTTCCAATGACAAAGCTAGTTTTAGTGACTGCTTGAAGTTCATTTGGACTTCAGATAGTAGGCACTTTTGCATGGTCACATCATTAATCCCACATACCAAACAATCTCTTTGCATCTCATTCAGGGTTAAACCAAAGTCACATGCCTCTGCCTATCACCTTAACCTAATCAAAAATCCCAATACAGATTCCTCTGGTTTTGGAACTGCCAGGTATAACCAATAGCATCTCAGAATTAAAGGAGGCTTGGCATCGTAATATTCCTTAACTAAATCCATCAACTCTTGAAAAGCTTTAGTATCTGGAACATCTCTGGGACACCCGCACCAATCAACACCCTGTAGCCCAACATTTCAACTCCTCCTCCCACTCTGCCAAGGACATGGAGGTCCTGGGCCTTCTTCACCGCCGCTCCCTCATCATCCGACGCCTGGAGGAAGAACGCCTCATCTTCCGCCTCAGAACACTTCAACCCCAGGGCATCACTGTGGACTTCAACAGTTTCCTCATTTCCCCTCCCCCCACCTCACTCCAGTTCCAAACTTCCAGCTCAGCACTTTCCCCATTTCTTGTCCTACCTGCCTATCTTCTTTTCCACCTATCCACTCCACCCTCCTCTCTGACCTATCACCTTCATCCCACCCCATCCCCCCATTGTACTCTTTGCTACCTTCCCCCACCCTCCTCCCTGATCTATCACCTTCATCACCACCCCCACTCACCTATTGAACTCTATGCTACTTTCTCCCCATCCCCACTCTCCTCTCATTTATCTCTCCACACTTCAGGCACTCTGCCTGTATTCCTGATGAGGGCTTTTGTCAATTTGACTGCTCCTTGGATGCTGCCTGAACTGCTGTGCTTTTCCAGCAACACTAATCCAGAATCTGGTTTCCATCATCTGCAGTCATTGTTTTTTTTCTCAAGGAAAGTTAGGCTCCAAACATCTAAAAAAGCTCTGGGTCCACAGGCTGTCAGGAGGATTACTCGTTGCTTTCGTCTGCCCCAATGTGATTTGCCTGGAGAAAATGACACATTCTTTCCATACTGGACCCAGTCTTCAACAGCAGGATCAAATGAGTCAAGCTAACCAAATAACAAATGCTAGAAATGCTCACCCCAACTCAAAGGCAACTGTTGTGAGTGAATTTCTTCAGGAGTGTGTTTTTCTCTCGTCACCACTGAAGTACCTCCACAAACTCTTGTTTCCCGTCACCAAGTCACCCTTTATTTATACATTTATATTGATCCAGCTCCCTCAGAGCCAACTCTCAGAGTGAACAGGATATCTGACATCCTGTTTATATCTGTCAGCCAGGGCTCCTGGATTGGACCAGATTAACAACCTCAATCATGGAACTCATATTCTATGAAGTCCATCTGGGTGACCTCATTGCAATCACTATAACCACTAAGCCATTGTCTCTCTTAATAATGTGCCATTAATTAATCCAAACAGTTGCACTTCAAGAAGCCCATCTTTGTTTTAAGTAGACCTAAAGATTCACAGCCAAAATTGCCTCTTAAGGATGGGTTGCATAATTTGTTTATGCATCAAATTCCAATGAAGTGTTGGAATTAAAATTGACTGGAGCCTCCACTAAGAAGGGTCATGACAAGTTACACCCACCCAATGTCTATATGGGGTTAAAATTAAGTTTTTGTGTTGCATTTAACTGTATTAGCTGACAGTTTTTGTTGTTGTTATATAATCATGGAGTTATTTTGACCTTTCTGCTCTTCTGATTCCAGATGGCCAACATTTTCTTGTTAACCCTAACTGTACTCTCATAATTTTCCGGAATTACTTGGAAGGAAAACTGAACATCCATCATCCAGGTAATGGCTAAAATTAATCAGACATTCTGATAATAATTATGGGATGATGATCACTATTTAATACTGCAGTGTTGCTCAGAATTGAAGGGATACTTTAAGTGATCCTGATATACACTGGCATGTGATAGAATGACTGAAGCAGGAACTCTTGGTAGGTGAAATCAACTAAACTCTGACAATCAAAACTATCCTTCTAAACATCCTTTGGTGAATTGAATCTCACTCCACCGTCCAACCTGTCTAACCCCATAATAATTTAAACTGGGAATATGGAACAGGAGCAGGCCTGAATGCTATTATACTAGTCAACATTATCCAGTTTAACATCCCAGCCAAACAAAGCAAGTTACAGACATCCATAGACCAGCAGATCATCCACAATAGCTTCCACTCTGGGATAATCACATACTACCTTGTGCTGATTGATACTCTTCCAGAACTGTGTAAAACCTAAACAGCATGTGTGATAATCTGTTTCCTCCAAATGGTAAGCAGAATGTGGTCAATGTGACAAATCACTGTTTACATCCAGTTTCACTTGTCAGTTGTCATCTTTCACATCAAGGGTACGAAAGCCTTCAGCTATTTGTGGTAGAATTTCTTCAATGGTTGGCTTAGGCTAGGGAAATCCCTTCAAATCTTTATTGATCCATTGGATCAACATGTACTCTCAGGCTGCATGCTACCATGCTTCTAATCCAGTCTGTGTGGGTTGTCTCTTTCTTAGTTACTCACTGCTTTTCCAGATCTTCCATCTTGTCTTTCAGGCTGGACCTGATGGCAGTTGGAATATTTCAAGACTGGTAAAAACGACTTTGAAATCTTTTAGGATCTGCTCAGCAATTAATGGTTTAGTGGCCGGCAACTCACTGCAAATCTCTTATGACTGTAAGACATAGGAACAGAAGGAGGCCATTCAGCCCATTAAGTCTGCTTCACTATTCAATGAGACCATAATCTGATAATTCTGCACTCCACCTTCCCACCTTTTCCCCTAATCCTTGATTCCCTTCCTGATTAAACATTTTTAAGTCTTAGTCTTCAATTTCCTTAATGATTCAACCTTGACAGCCCACTGTGGAAGTGAATTCTCTTCTGGCCTACTTATAGTTACTAGTGTAAGCTTTTGACTTGCTTAGGTTCAGATGATTAGACTTTGTTAAATGTTTACTATCTGGAAATTTAAATCTTTGTTCTTTTCAAGGCATTGGGTTCCCAGCCTAACATATCCTCTCAACATGAGGTTTATTCCATCAAAAAGCCTTGAATTCCCTTTTGAGAGGTTCATTTCTCAATTGCCATCTTGAGATACTGCAAAGGTCTGTAAAGGTCCAATGTTCCACAAAGTACTGGTGACTATCTGACACTTCACTTTCACTTGATGTTATCTTTTTGCTGTCATTATTCTAACAGTCACAAACTGCTGATCACCTTCAGATGTGATGAGGGCAGCCTGGTCCACAGTATAGACTCAAACCTCAGAATCAGCAGCTGATGTCCCTCTAGCAGCCATCCTTATAAAATAAAAAGAAAACATGTTGGAGAAACTCAGCAGGTCTGGTAGCATCTGTAGAGAGAGAAACAGAATTAATGTTTTAAGTACATTTCCAGTATCTGAAGTGTTTTGCTTTTATTTGAGTGCCATCTTCACAGACTTATCTTGCTTCCTTCTAGTTAAGCACTTGTGAGGACAGTGATTCTGCTTCTAGCAGTTAGAGTTCTTTCCTCCTAAACATTCCTTTTATGTGATGGTCTCTGCCATATTTATATCCTACCCTCTGGTCTTGATCTTTCTATTGACTTTTCTGTTTTCACTTAGACTGGAATATCTCAGAATAATGTGAAGCCTCATCTGTTCTCCCACCAACACATTCTGGCTGACGACTGACAATCTCATAGCTTCCACACATGTCAATAACTTTCTTCATAAGATATTTCTCATCTCTTGATGAATGGGATCAGAATGGCAAGGATTTTTGGAGATCGGACCAACCTATGTATGGCACCCGCGGTGATAGGAATCAACCCTCTGGTGACCATTAAGGGGTTGAATTAGATTAAGGGTCAATGGGAGTCTGACACCTCCACTGCTTTTGATAAAATAATCACCATCTGCTCCATCGCCCCATTTCCCCTCAACCAACCAACATCCCCATCATGTGAGTTTGGCAGCTATCCTATAAATGTCCTGGACCAAGAAATTATGCCTTGTTACACTCAAACATTGCAGATTCAAGTTTTTAGAAAGAGAGCTCTGACTTACAAGGAATTAAATATACGGTTGACAAGCCAACTGTAGACCAATATCCCATCACACTCTTGATTACAATAATGCCGCTCTGATACGCCAATGTATCAGAAGAGCAAGTGGCATCAGAGATCGAAGGACAGAAATTGGAGAAGAGCTGAAGAATTCTTCTCTGCCATAAGGTCAATCTTTATCCCACAGATAACATGATTCAAACAGCTTACCTTGTTTTCTGCCCTTCATAAAAAACAGTTGTCATTACATTACAAGAATGGCAGCATGTCAGACAAACTTAATAGGGCTGCAAAGCCTTTCTGAATGTCTCAGAGTCATGAAAAGTGCTATGTAAATGTAAGCCTTTCTTTCTTCTTAGTTGAACAGCAGGAAGCTTTGGAGGTTGGATCTTTAGATTCATAACAAACCTTCTGTCTGTGCAGACACAGTCGACTTGTATGATGACCAGATGAACATGAAGTTGCTGTTCCGAATGAAAGATCCAAATGAAAATCTTGAAACCCTATTTGAGCCAAGGGGAACGTATTATGCGTGCAAAATCGAACGTATGTATTTGAACATTTCATGCTGCTTTTCTTTTGAGAGAATTGTTTTATTCATTAAGGTGATGGGTGATGCTGCTGGAAATGGTGTTAATATTACATTAAATGGCAGGTTCTTTGCAGGCTAAAGCTATTTTTCTCCAACTCCAATTATGTCCCTTAATTCTAGTCCCACAGCCAGGCTTTACTATATCAACCTGTCACTACTTTCCACGTCACAGTAACCACTCTGTGAGCAAGGGCCAGTTAATTATCACTTGAAGAAGAATTGTGATTGCTTTTTTTCAAATGTCATCCCTGTATCCTGCAAAAAGAAACATCATCCTATAAATCTAGAATGGTCCCAGGGGATTTAATGATACCTCACTGAAACAATTTCTATCATGCTTGGTGGGTGAAAATGCAGCCCGGGATATCATGAAAATTCCATTGCCGCTCCATTCTTGATGCATTTGCTACTGTTTCCAATTGATTCTAGAAATTGATGAGAAGAGATCTGGTTGCCTCAGACCTGTGACTCACTAAGGCATGTCAATTCGGTTCTGATGCTAACCAGTGCAAATTTCACCAGTGGACAGAATGCACACTACTATAGCTCACATTCAAAAGGTCACTGATAAGATTTGGAAATAATTTTGATGAAATGTTTTTCCTGATCCTGCAAACAAAACCTCGAGTTCACTCTACCCCAATACCCTCTCCCGTCCGTCACTTTGTGACCTCCCTCTCGGCTCCACAGAGATTCCATCTGATTTCCACAAATCCACCTTGGTCCTTACCCCAGTTACAATCAACAACCTGTCAGAGAGCTATGGTTCAGTCCTGCCTAACTACAGCCCTGCTTCTCACTGAGAATGTTAGATAGGTGGCATGATCTCCTTCTCCAGTTGCTAGCCAGTGTGCACCAAGAACTCAAATTGCCTCTAATATACCAAGACTTTATTATTGCATTCAAGATCAACTGTAAATATTTCTCTTGGTCCTTTGCAAAGTTTTCCTGATTTACAGAGACTGAAAGATATCCAACTCCTTTGATGGCTTGGTAAACACATGCAATGCCCAACATGATACAAAACAGGAAAGTCCCATGTCCAATTCAAGAAAGATTGCATGCCAATCAGTGCCACTGTCCCTGTGTTACAGAATATAAAAATCCATCAGAGTTGACATTCCTGATTAATATTCAATACATGCATTTCTGTCGGGTGAGGACAAAAATGTGCTTGCTAATGATGTCTCGCATGATCAAGTATCTTTAAGTATCTGAAAATAATCACCAGTAGGAAGTGATATAGAACTGGTGTCAGCAACTGTGATTGATAGAATTGAGCAATTTCATGAAAGGCAAATTTTTAAAAAGCTGAAATTTATTTGTCTTGTTACAGGAAACCAGCTAGACAATTCCTTTAAATCGATTGTTCCACTTGACAGCAGTGCAAACACAGAATTAATAGGTACAGTTACCTTAATTACTGACACAGGACAGGTAATGCAGATATCAAACCGTTTTGAGCAGGTCCAGGTCACAGCTCTGTTCAATCTCCTGGACCCTCAGCTGCTTTTTTAAGAGTTGGATGACAGTAAGTTTATAATTTTGACTCAGTAAGTTTATACTTTTTAAACAAAAATTCCAAAATTCCCCTTTGTTCATGTAATTTACAAAGTATGGTATATAATAGTTCAAAGTTGATTTGATTTGATTTATTATTATCATGTGTACCTAGATACAGTGAAAGGTTTTATTTTGCATGCAGGACAGGCTGATCATGCCATACAAAGTGCGTAAGAGTAATAGAACAGAGTGAGGAATACAATGTTATGGCTGCAGAGAAGGTGCAGAGAAGGTGCACGACAAGCGAGGTCAATATTAAATTTGAAATTTGAGAGATCCATTCAGAAGTTTAATGACAGCAGGAAAGAAGCTGATCTTGAATCTGTTGATCCATGTATTTAAGCATTTGTATCTTCTGCCTGACAGAAGAGGGTGGATGAGATTATAACCGGCTGGGAGAGGTCTTTGATTATGTTGGCTGCCTTTCTGAGACAGTGAGATGTATAGATGGAGTCAAGCTGATGTTATATTAATCAGGTCAGTTTCTTTTAATATAGGTGCCACATATCATCTAAGTTAAATTTACAATATACATTTCATTTCAAATGTACAGTACAAAGAATTTTGCATATTGACAAACTGTACTATAACAAGGGGGCCTTAGATGATGATCTTTCCCATTGAGTCTTTGCCCCCGCCTGCAGCACTCATCACAACAGAAGACTAGGAGGTTTCAGTCAGACCAAAGCAAAGAGAAAAGATAAAATTAATGTTTATTTTGATATGCATGTGTGGCCTTGAAAGTTCCCATGGGAACTGTCTGCAGAGCACAAAGCCCTGCCTTATAGAACAGCTTGAGGTGAACCTTGACAAAAATCACTGTGTCTCTTTCCAGAGCTGCTTTGCAAAGGCACAACCCAGATGATGTTCTCTCCCCATGGTAGACACTTCAAGGACAACGTGAGTGTGTGAGACCTCTCATGTTTTGGAAGGATCAGATAGGGATCGACTAGATCTTCTCGTCACCACTCAAAAATCATCTTGGTGCATGCTTTAAAGATCTGGTAATGATGCATTTTGCCAAATGACTTCAAGCAGTCTGTTCAGGGAACCAATGAATAGGATCCAACAATTCTTTTTCATGCAGGGCCTCATTGTACATGCAGACAGCTACCTAAGAGAATGGTGGTGAAAGTTGTCACTGCAAAACAGCTTCTATAAGGGATTGGTGGAATGGCAACTGACTGCAGCTTTTCTTTACAATGCCATAGGACCTCAGCACACTAAATAAGACACCTTGAACTTTTCACTGGTGTTTGCTAAGTGTGGGGTAGTGAGCCTGCACCGCCAATGCGATTTTATCTCCTCATCCCCTGCAATCTTTGTGGAGTTATGCCTTTTTCTTCATCACCCGTGGTTCATGAATCTCTAAGGTGTTACGAACTGTAGTCTGACTTCAGGAAAGCTAATTACAAAGGGATTACCAATGCCCAAAATAACCATGTTAAGCCTTCCGTTCCAACACAATGCACTCCATCCAGCACCAGGACCCCTTGTCACCTGAATGGCAACTCAATGCTAACCCATGCCCATTCATCCAGCATTCAAAATGTACAAATCCAATAAATCCTGCAGGAATTGGTTAGGCCACTTTTGGAATACTGTATGCAATTCTGGTCCCCTGCTATTGGAAGGATGTTGTGAAACTTGGATGAGTTCAGAAAAGATTTACAAGGATGCTGTCAGGGTTAAAGGGTTTGAGCTATAGGGAGAGGTTGAATAGGCTGGGGCTGTTTTCCCTGGAGCGTCGGAGACTGAGGGGTGACCTTATTGAGGTTAATAATATCATGAGAGACATGGATAGGATAAATAGACAAAGTCTTTTCCATCTGGTGGGGGAGTCCAAAACTAAAAGTTTGAAAGGAACCTGGGGCATCATTTTCATGCAGAGGATGGTGTGTATATGGAATGATCTGCCAGAGGAAGTGATGGAGGGTGGGACAATTACAACATTTAAAAAGCATCTGCATAGGTATATGAATAGGAAGGATTTTAAAGGGATATGGGCTAAGTGCTGGCACACTATATTTATTTAGGACGTCTGGTCAGCATGGATGAGTTGGACTGAAGGGTCTGTTTCTGTGCTGTACGTCTCTATGACTGTGTGACTGAAATAAAGGCATGTGTGAAACGTTTTGAAAAACACCATTACATAATTACTTGCAAAACAAAAACAACCCTATAAAAGGATCACTCAGCTATACATGATGGTTTCTGAACAGCAGCTCTAAGAACTTGACAAGTCTTAATCTTGTGCAAATTAACATTGAGCTATTGAGCTTCACAGAAATAAACAACTTTTTCTAAGCTTGGCTGAGAGACCAGATTCTCATAAAATGATCACGTATTTGAATGTTGACTTTACTTGATTGATGTTTCTATGCAGTAATAACAAATTATTTAATTGATGAACTGTGATCAGACCTGGGTGAAGATGGTTCAGTTCAGCAGACAATGGAATAGCAGGCAAGTACTACTGCAAAGGACTTTCCTGGTCAGCATACAGAATACTAATGGACATGCAAACTAAAATGCTGGGTACATTGGCCAGCCTTCCAGAAAACAGCACATTTAGAGACATGAAGCGGTCTAGCTCTTACTTGGCTTGGAATTTGCCATCCCTTCAAGCTCTATTCCAACTCTCTTTGAGTGCAGATCCTTCGTATTCTTCCTCATTAAATTGTGAGCTGCAAATTGTGAGAGGCTGCACATATCTCCACTAATGGAGTTTCTGGTCAGTTTGTTATGTTCTGAGTAATTCCTATATGTTGGTCCTCATAACAACTTCTACATACATTTTGTGAGACCATTAGGCTGATGGAAATGAAGAGAAGAGGTAATATGTTATACACTCTGTTTCCTGCACTTATCCAGGATGGGTGCATTAGCATGCCACACAATGTTATCAGACACAACTTGTTGAGAATCACTAAACATATTGGATATGTCAGTCAATGTGTCAACAACAGTTGCATGTGTGGTTCCTTTGATCTGTCACTCAAAAAGGCAATTTGATCAGAGATCAGTATGTAATTGTGACGGTGGACGTGGAAAAGGAGAGTTGCAATCTTACATCATGTCTTAGAAGGAATCCCATGTGGAATGAGAATTCTATGGATTATTGGGGTTGATGGAATTGCCATGTTTCTCAACTCAACTGATGTCTTCATTGATGATAGGCCAATCAATGGGCATGCGCTAATCTCTGCTTTATCTCCATCTATATGACCTATTTGTATACTGTCTTGTATATCTTGATGTGGAACTTGTGGAATTATCACTTGTTTGCCTTTAAAAATTACCGTCCTGCATCAACCTATTTTGTTTCTGAATGCCCAGAAAAAATACATCTCTTCGGGAATTTGCTGAATATTTTCAAGTCATTTGCTGATGAACTTTTGAGCTGCGATAGTTGGAAATGATCAGCTGTATCTTGCTGAATCTGCTGATCAAAACATAAGAGACTGATGTCCAGAATGTATTCTACCTCAGATACAATAATGTCCACTGTAGGTTTAAAGGAATAGCTTTTGTTCTTGGCAGGGTTTGGAAACACCTAAGAACATTGGAAATGGTTATTTAGAACCATGTTTGTATTGTACTTTGCAATGATATTCCGGATCTTCACAAGTAGTCTCTGGAGTTATGGAGGTATACTTGTTAGTGGATTTTGGTCGATCATTTTCAATGACTTATGTTCAGTAATAACAATGAAGGGATTGACAAATAAGTATGTGTGAAATAATTGTCACCCAAAAATCAAAGCAAGAAGAAATGAACTTGTAGGAGAAAGTGAGGGCTGCAGATGCTGGAGATCAGAGCTGAAAATGTGTTGCTGGAAAAGCGCAGCAGGTCAGGCAGCATCCAAGGAACAGGAGAATTGACATTTCAGGCATAAGCCCCATTCCTGAAGAAGGGCTTATGCCCAAAACGTCGATTCTCCTGTTCCTTGGATGCTGCCTGACCTGCTGCGCTTTTCCAGCAACACATTTTCAGAAATGAACTTGTAGCCAAGTTTGTAAGTCATTGATGATCCCTTTAAATGTAATTGCTGGGAATTCTTCATTGTATTTTCTATGTATTCAGCTGCGCTAAGACAGAGCACTGATCTGAATGAAAAGCAGTATGGCACACTGATATCATGACCTACCTGCTCTGCATACACATAACCGCCTTTACCAAGATGGTATCCAGGGTACTTCATATCGGAAGTGTGTCCATTCATCACAAATGACATTTTAAACGCCAATTCCAAGCCCAAGACTGAGCCCAATTTGTCCATTGTAATATTTCTTGCAACTGAATCTCATGATAATTTGACAAAGTGTCAATTTCACTAGGTTTCACCAGGGTTTCTCTCCATACAGGCCTAGACAGATTTCTTACTGCAACATCCCAAACTCAACTCACCAACTACCTACTCCAACCCTTTGGTTCCGCCCTCACCCAATGCTAGTCTGATTCTATCATCTCGCCATAAGAGAATGAACTTGCCATTAATTGGATATCTCAGAATATGTAGGCATCTCTAATTCATGTGCTATCTTTAAAACCTGGCCAACACTTGGCAAGCATTGGCACTGCAGAGTTTACCCTTACCAAAATACTGGCAAAGCAGCCTCAAACACATATTGCTCACAGTTATATAGCTGGCACTTCCTGGCACATTCCACGTTCTTGCCCAGTCACTGTTTAACCAGCAGGACACACAACTCACCTGTCTCTAACCACATCAGACATTTCCAAGAATGAGATTTTATTTCAAAAGTGAACACAAATAAGCAAAAGAAAATAAAAACCGAAAGAACTGCGGATGCTGTAAGTCAGAAACAAAAATAGAAATTGCTGGAAAAGCTCAGCAGGTCTGGCAGCAACTTTGGAGAGAAATCAGGGTTAACATTTTGGGTCGAGTGATCCTTATCAGAACTGAGTTAATCTTTAGCTTGAATGTAGTTCTGAGGGAAGGTCACCGGACCCGAAACATTAACTTTGATTTCTCTCCTTCGAATGCTGCCAGACCTGCTGAGCTTTTCCAGCAACTTCTATTTTTGTTTGAATAAAAGAGGCTGTAGTTCAGCATCAAAATTTAAATGAACCGCTGGCACCATGACCAACAACTGTTCAATTGTCTACGCATCCAGCTCAGAACCACATATAAATCAGAACCTGTAAGGATTGTAAGTCCTCCTCCTAAATGTAAATTTACACTTCCTCTGAAGACCATTCCTAATCGTCCACCTCCTCAGAAGAGTACTCTTGTTTATCTACTCTCTCAGCAATCAGCACTTCAGTCATTAGGAGACAACAGGACTAGGGTGATATCACAGAATCACAGAGATGTAAAGCACAGAAACAGACTCTGGTTCAACATTTCTGCTCAGATTATATTGCAGGCCCCGTCCCCAGCGTGGTTCAGGCTGTGGAACTCCACCTTCAGCCACCCATCGTCTGCTCCATCACAGATCTGTCTGAAGCATTGCATCCATGCTCCAGGTTGTATATTAGCACCTGAAGGCCTCATTCCTGATGAAGGACTTTTGCCCAAAATGTCGATTTTCCTGCTCCTCAGATGTTGTCTGACCTGCTGTGCTTTTCCAGCACCATTCTAATCTTGACTCTAATCTCCAGCATCTGCAGTACCACTTTTGCCTAATAGCACCATCAGCGATGGCCACAGCAAGCAACCCTTTTCCCACATTAATCAGCCCTGGACCCTCAAATGTAGCAGGTACTTGAGAATGCTCGAGGATGTACGAGTCATTGCAGCTTTCATGTAGTGGACACATACCTCTAAGAAATGGAAACAGTGACTGCAGGTGGCCTGGAGATTAATGGAAATAGCCCTTCTTGCTGATGAACTCTGTAGTTGTGATACAGTCCTCTCCGTGCAACGTGTGTACAGTTGGTGGCATCCTGTGCCTGGGGGGAGCCGGGTATGTTTCTGAATCCCACTGCCCGGGCTGCTGCACTGACCTCACCATGGGGGGATGAAATGAATTGATGTGACCTGGCACAGATGGCATCAATCACTGTACTAATGCATTGTGGGTGCATGACTGACAAGTCCACACAGGTCATCATTTGCTCCTTGGAAGGGGCTAGTTGCATAGATAATGCAGAGCAGCACCATCATTGCGACCTGGAAAGGACAGTCTCCCACATCTGCAGGTCTCAGGTCCCAATTCAGCAGCTGACGCAGTTCTATCACAGGTTCCCAGGAAATATGGAGCCTGCATTGACATTGCAACTTGCTCATCCTAAGAATATGGATTTGAGGATGAAAGACCCTAATCATCTTGTGGCCCCAACCCATCCTTAGGAGCCGTGTAGCTTTGATTAGGAGCTGAACTGAGTGTTCCTCTATAGAGCAGCCTGGAATTGCTGTAGCCTCCCGCATCCACCTTCTTAGTAAGGCAACAAACATCCCACCTGAGGCCGCATCCATTAGCTTCTGCTGACAGGAAAGGGACCTGGATTCAGAACATGAGAGGACGGGCTCTTAGCTCAATCATTGAGAAATCCAACACCCCAACCAAGAGGATCCTGTGTAGAATTCTCAAGGCCCTTTGCAATAGCCAATGACTTGATAGAGTTGGTGCAATGGCTAAGTGAGCAAAACAGAACAGTCTTTTGGAATTGTTCCATGTGTTTTGAACCCTTCCGATTTCAGCCCACATCAACCATGGATGTTCTCACTGCCTGTAATACCATCTATCACTCTACTCGCAGTGCAGGTACCAAGGGGATTGGTTCCATAGCCTTCAGTGCCCTTGGAAGTCTCACAATTACAGTGATAGCATCTACTTCATTGAGATATCTCTGTGCAATATGCAAAGACCAATGACATGTGGCCAGTGACCAACATTTGAATCTCAAACACTTTTGAACTGCATGCATTTCTCGTGCTCGATGGTATAATTACAAATGAAATGTAGCTGCATGTTGTGAGTGCAAGGTTGATGCCTTTGCCCTCAATTTTCTCCTGTCCAGTAGAAGTGGAGCCAATGTTTTTTGCTGAAAATGTGTTCCTGGAAAAGCGCAGCAGGTCAGGCAGCATCCAGGGAACAGGAGAATCGACGTTTCGGGCATAAGCCCTTCTTCAGGAATCCTGAAGAAGGGCTTATGCCCGAAACGTCGATTCTCCTGTTCCCTGGATGCTGCCTGACCTGCTGCGTTTTTCCAGCAACACATTTTCAGCTCTGATCTCCAGCATCTGCAGTCCTCACTTTCTCGCCAATGTTTTTTGTCCATCAAGCTGACACTGATGATGCCCACCCTGGGCATCATGCCAGCATTATCCAGTGGAAGGTTGCTTCTATCAAACACAAGTGATGGCAAAGAACCAAACCTGTGGCCAATACCCTCAGCATTGGGCTCAACCTGGTCACCACTTAGTGCAGCCTTTGAGACAGTGCCACCAATATCCAAGATGGCCACCCAGAAGAGCAAGTGACATACTAAAACCACCAAGTACACTTTCATGTCCGGGATGGGGGGAATCTGAACCATTGGGTCAGTCTCCACCTGAACTGATCTGGAACCAGTGTTCGAACGAAAAGGATAAATAGGGTGGTCAGTAGGAGTTGAAACTTCTGAGTCGGAGGGGAAGGGAAAGCGAAAGCGACAGGGAGTATGGAGTTAAGTGGAAAGATATGCAGCAGGAGAGCATGTGTGCAGGTGGGTTTAAGCTCGAGGCAGACTAGGAATGCAGCAAAAAGGAAAGGTAACTTAAGACATCTTATGATTTCCAATATCTTTAATAATGATAAGAAAATTAGATTAAGGCACTCTACCTGAATGCTTGTAGTATTCTTAACAAAGTAGATGAATTAATGGCACAAATCATTGTGTATGATTTTAATGTGGTTGGCATCACAGAGATGTGGTTGCAGGGGGTTCAGGACTGGCGGTTGAAAAATTTAAAACTTATAAAAAAGACAGGGAGGTGGGTAGAGGGGGCAGGGTTGCCTTGTTAGTTAAGAATGGAATTAAATCTATGGCACTGAATGACACAGGGTCAGATGATGTGGAGTCTGCGCGGGTGGAATTGAGGAACTACATAGGCAAAAAAAACATAATGGGAGTTATGTACAGACCTCCTAACAGTGGTCAGGACCAGGAGCACAAGATTTACCAGGAAATAGACAGGGCATGTCAGAAAGGCAAGGTGGGGGGGATTAGACAGCAATGGCTGACAAAGGAAGTCAGGAAATGTATCAAGAAAAAGAGACAGCCTATAAAGTGGCCAAGAGCACTGGGAAATCAGAACATTGGGAAGGTTACAAAAACAAACAGAGGATAACAAGGAGAGAAATAAGGAAGGAGGGGATCAAATAGGAAGATAGGCTAGCTAGTAATATTAGAAATGTTAGTAAAACTTTCTTTCAATGCATAAGAAACAAACGAGAGGCAAGAGTAGACATTTAGTCCAAATTGATGCTAGAGGCTTGTGATGGGAGATAAGGAAGTAGCTGAAGGACTTAATAAGTACTTTGTGTCAGTCTTCACAATGGAAGACATGAGTAATATGCCAACAATTAAGGAGAGTCAGGGGCAGAGTTGAGTATGGTAGCCATTACAAAAGAGAAAAAGAGAAAGTTCTAGAAAAGCTAAAAGGTCTAAAAATTTTAAATCTCCTGGCCCCAATGGGCTAAATCCTAGAGTTCTGAGGGAGGTGGCTGAGGAAATAGCAGAAGTGTTGGTTGAAAGTGGGTTTCCTCCGGGTGCTCCGGTTTCCTCCCACAGTCCAAAGATGTGCAGGTCAGGTGAATTGGCCATGCTAAATTGCCCATAGTGTTAGGTTAAAAGGGGTGAATGTGGGGGTATGGGTGGGTTGCGCTTCGGCGGGTTGGTGTGGACTTGTTGGGCCGAAGGGCCTGTTTCCACACTGTAAGTAATCTAATCTAATCTAATCTAATTTTTGAAAAGTCACTGGAGTCAGGGAAAGTCCCAGATGATTGTAACCCCCTTGTTCAAGAAAGGATCAAGACAAAAGATGGAAAATTAAAGGCTGATTAGCCTAACCTCAGTTGTTGGTAAAATTCTAGAATCCACCGTTAAGGATGAGATTTCTAAATTCTTGGAAGTGCAGGGTTGGATTAGAACAGCATGGATTTAGTAAGGGGAGGTCATGTCTGACAAACCTGTTAGAATTTCTTGAAGAGGTAACAAGTAGGTTAGACCAGGGAAACCCAGTGGATATTATTTATCTAGACTTCCAAAAGGCCTTTGGTAAGGAGGCTGCTGAGTAAGGTGACAGCCCATGATGTTTGAGGTGAGCTACTGGCATGTATTGAGGATTGACAGTCTGACAGAGGGCAGCGAGTTGGGATAAAAAGTTCTTTTTCGGAACGGCAGCTGGTGAAAAGTGGTGTTTCGCAGGGTTCAGTGTTGGGGCTGCTGCTGTTCACTTTATATATTAACGAAATGGATGAAAGAACTGGGGGCACTTTGGCAAAGTTAGTTGGACGGACAGGTAGTATTGAGGAGATGGGGAGGCTGCAGAAAGATTTAGACAGTTTAGGAGAGTGGTCCAGGAAATGGCTGATGAAATTTAATGTGAACAAATGCAAGGTCTTGCACTTTGGAAAAAGGAATACAGTCATGGGTTATTTTCTAAACGATGAGAAAATTCATAAAGCCAAAGTACAAAGGAATCTGGGAGTGCTAGTCCAAAATTCTCTGAAGGTTAACTTGCAGGTTAAGATTAAGAAAGTGAATGTAATGTTGTCATTTACCTCAAGAGGGTTGGAATATAAAAGCAGCGATGTACTTCTGAGACTTTATAAAGCTCCAGTTAGGCCTCATTTAGAATTCTGTGTCCAATTTTGGGCCCCACACCTCAAGAAGGACATACTGGCATTGGACCGTGTCCAGCAGAGATTCACATGGATGATCCCTGAAAAGGTAGGCCTAACATACAATGAACAGCTGAGGATCCTGGGATTGGATTCATTAGAGTTTAGAAGGTTGAGGGGAGATCTATTAGAAACTTACAAAATAATGCATGGCTTAGAAAGGGTGGATGCTCAGAAGTTGTTTCTGTTAGGCAGGGAGACTAGGACCCATGAGCACAGACTTAGAATTAGACGGGGTCAGTTTGGAATGGAAATGATGAGACATTTCTTCAGCCAGAGAGTGGTGGGCCTGTGGAATTCATTGCCACGGAGCAATGTGGAGGCCAGGACACTAAATGTCTTCAAAGCAGAGATTGATAAATTCTTAATCTCACAAGGAATTAAGGACTATGGGGAGAGTGCAGGTAAGTGGAGTTGAAATGCCCATCAACCATGATTAAATGGCGGAGTGGACTCAATGGGGTGAATGGCCTTACTTCCACTCCTATGTCTTGTGTCTTATGGAATTATAAATGTCTACTTTCCTTGCAGTGGGTGACGGAATACCAAGCCACATATTACTGAGGCGAGGTTCATTGTTGATGAGGCTGTTATTGAGCAAGAATCTCCATTCATAGGAATCCTATCACTCCCTGATGACAATCTTATCATGGAACCAGGAACCCTGCTTGAAAACGCAATCAGTTGTTCCCGCAATCACAAAACCTAACCTGACTTCTCACACTGTTCTCCCAGAATTCTTGCTCTCGCCCACATCATTCAGGTCCCTGGGCTCTTTGCTCATGCTGTGCTTCTCTGCACCTGCACATGAGACAAGCACTTCCAGTACCCTCACTAATGTGATCATCTTCACCTTTGAACAGATATTTTGGATGAGCAGGATATTAATTCATAGGAATTCACATCCAGCCTGATCTAGTCCTTATCTGCTGTTCTGTGCAAATATGACAGCCAAGAGCAGAAATTCTCAGAGGTATGATACTAGGGCACTTGTGGCACCCCTAGTGCTGTTTTAGTGAGTTCAGTGCACTCAGTATAGAGCAATTCTCAAACATGAAACCTTCTTTTACCAGATAGTGCATTTCTAAATAGAGTCCCAATGGGCATAGCTTTAAGGAATCGAAAAATATGTTAAGCTTAAAAAGGATTCACCTTGTTTTTCACATGAACTTGGACACTAGTTTTTTGTGTTATGGCATATGTATGCACATTTTCAATATGTTTGCAACTTGTTTAATTTTCTGCAGTTTCTAATATCAAGTTATTGGGTTAGCTGCACATGCTCTGAAACAGCGTGTTTATCCACTGACAGTTCAACATGTTGTGAGAGGTTATGGCCTCATCAGGGAATCTGGAACGAGAGGACGTCGTTTAAGATGGGAACAAGGAGGAATTTCTTCTCTCAGAGATCATTAACCTATGGAGTTCTCTACCTCAGAGAACAGTGAAAGCTGAGCCATTGAATATATTCAAAACTAAGTTTGGAAGATTTTTGATCTAAAGATAATTGGGTGGGGTGGGGGTGTTGGGGTAGGCCAGAATGTAAAGTTACGACCACAGTCAGATCAGGCATGATCTCATTTAATGGTGAAATAGACTTGAGGGTCTAAATGGCATACACATTTCTTATTTCTTATGATCTTTTGAGTCATGGCTATGTCATGTTGGATCATAGTCCTTTCATTAACTGTGTATTGTCCTTTATTTACAGAGACTCTTATGACTCAGTGTGTCACTCTGGAGCATCCAAAACAGAAACGGATCACCTCCAGACGGATGTCTTTGACACCTGTAATAATGAGTTTTATTAATTTATCTTATTGTTTTGCTTTCTCTTTTTCCTTTCTTGAAAATGCGAAGTTATGTTGGAATGTAGTACAGCAGGGAATTCTCAAACAAGTGGCCATTCTTTATCTCTGAACTTTGATAAAGAGTATTGACAAGTAACTTTACCCGAGAGGCTTCAAACATAAGCCCAATCATGTTCCTTACCTAAAACCTGCTCACACATTTTACAGCAATCAGAAGTCAGATATGAGTTGATTCTCCTAATCTAATCTATGAAACCCAATTGTGCTCTTTGAAGGGGTTCCAACAACTGGAAGTATAATTCTGTTACATTGGCTCTAATGGTAAAGAAACTGAAAGGATCAACAGTCTAAGTTTCCCAATCTGTGGTGCTGTGAAGGAACGGGTGTCTATGATGCTAGTGGAGCACTGGGAATATAGCTTTGCAAGCTTTCTCTCAGCTATTTCAATATGTTTTTCTTCCATGATTCCTCCTTAATATTCCTATCTGTCTTTCATATTACCTTAAAGACATATTCACCCCAATATTAAGCGAACCAATTTTTCAATCTGGGTACCAGGTCTTAGCATGCACATTGCTTCAATGCTGCAGCAATGTAAGTCCATCCATTACCTGAATCACTTTTAAGCTTATGAATTTGTACTTAACCATCTTCTCTACACCATTCATTGTTCAGGTCCTCTTCCACAACTGAAAGCTGTCTCCACAGTGTTCTATTCTTTCATAATTTCAACTAATTTATTAAGTTACCCTGTAATTTTGTCTCTTTCTGATGTAGCCAGCTTCAGTTTTTAAACTCTGTCTTGTACTTTCAACTTTGAAGATATGTAAATAAACCAAGCTAATGCTAAATCATACTTAATTCAAGTGCTAATCAATGATCAATCAACTTCTACATATTAGTATTAATCTAAATACCACACCTTCTCAAGCCATTAAAAATGCAGTCAGCTGTCTTTTTGAATTTAATTGAATTGAATTTATTGTCATGTGTACCGTGGCACAGTGAAAAGCTTTGTCTTGTGAGCAATACAGGCAGATCACATAGTTAAGTTGCATAGATAAGTAAATAACAAAAACAAAAACATAGATACAGGCAAATGTTAAGAGTTTGTGAGTCCATTCAGTATTCTAACAATAGTAGAGTAGAAACTGTTGGAAAACTGGCTGGTGCATTTGTTCTGTGCCTTCTCCTCAATGGTAGAGGTTGTAGAAAAACATTGCCACAGTGGGATGGATCTTTGAGAATGCTGGCGGCCTTTCCTTGACAGCTGGCCTGGTAGATGGATTCTATAGATGGGAGGTTGGCCTTTGTGATTGTCTGGGCCGAGTTCACCTACAAACCACACTTTGCCAAATTCTCTATATCATTGTGTGTCCAGATTAAACCAACATGACTATAGTGTTGTCCAGACAGCCAACTCGTGTTCTCAAACCAGTTTTACTCCATATTGTGCTGAGTCAATCTACATTCAGCCAACGTCTTTATCCCAATCCACTAAATGCAGTTTTCTATAAATTAGTGTCATAGAAATTCAGCTAACATCAATCCAAATCAATGAACTTCCGACACTACAAATGTTCTGCCATGATTGACAGTAGAACCAAACTACAGGCAGGCAGAATGTTGTTTGAAATTTTGCCCATATTTTCATTTTAACAGTGAATTAGGTTACAATGTTAAATTGTGCAAAGTGGTTTCGGATGGGAATTCAAAATTTCATGTGATTTCATGAAGCTAGTAGTGACTGAGCAATAGTGCCTTTGTCCATTAAGCTTTTTGATTCATTACAGCACTTGTGCAAGTAGAAAGTTTTAAAACTATTTTGTTATTACTGCATGTTAAGTGTAGGATACTCATTTCCACTTTCTATTAGTACATCTTCCAGGGAATGTACAGTTCCTTGTGTTTGAGTTGGGGCTGCTTCAACCAGTTCTGAGATTTTTAATTCTGTTCCACACTTTTCTTTCTGTTTCCTTTCAGATAATTTCCTCTCCCATACTATCCATTTTTCTTTAAATTGGAATATAGTTTGTGCCTCAATAGTTCCTTACTCCTGTCAAGGCTTGCCAAATTGTTCTACATGAAATAGTTTCTCTGAACCTTTTTCTTCCATTTTCTGAGTGATATGCTGAGATTCAACTTTAAGCCTCATTATCAGGAGGTAATGATTGGTGAGGCCAAGTAAGGTGTGGGGGATGGTGGTGCAGGATGTGGTACAGCAAATTATGCCTACCTGAGTTAAAATCAGACTAAACCTGACCCTAACCCTGCCAGATACTGCACCATTCCTGCCTTTCATGTTATTAGTCAAGATAGTTAGCACTTGTAGATGGGGGAGGGGGACATACATAAATTAAACACTGCTGCCTGTTAGTGCTTCTGAGGGGGTGGGCATGTTTAGTGATGACTAACTCTGCCCCAAAGACATGAGGAAGCTTGCTCGAATGCCAATCCAGTAGTGAAGAACTAACTGCTGACCTTCTTAGCGAATCAGAGATCTCGGTGCAGAAGCACTGCCTCACCTAAAGCTCATGACCAAACAGAGGCAGCCTAGAGATCATTACTGCTGGCCCAGCGTACAGGAGATCCACCAGTGAAAAGGTAGACTTTTCTTTTGGTCTTATGGTAGCTGACGGGGTTCAGAAGGGTTTGAAGGCAAGAGCAAGGGTGTATTTGAGTAACAGCCCCCACCCCTAGCCCGACTGGCCCCAGATTGGAGCAGATGGAAGTCCTCCCCAGCCCTAATCCCAATAGGCTGATCACCTTGGTTTCCCAGTCAAGACACTAGCCACTTTATCACCTCCTGGGAAAGCAGATATTTGGGTTGGTGTGCATTGAGGCCCTTAAGGGACCATTAATTGACAACTTAATTGTCCCCAATGGGCATTCTTACCCAGCGTTTAATTGTGGAAATGGGTATGGGGTGGAAAGTATCTCTTTGGAGTCAACTTGCCCAAATATTTGGCCTTCTTACCACCTTTCTGTCCAGCTCCAGAGAGGGAAACATTGCATCATCCCAGGCCTTGCTTCTTTCAGAACAGTTGGGTGCACCACATTTTTCAGGCCTCCCACAGATCAGATCTAATCACCTGTTTAAACATGTCTGAGTCTATGTCCTTTTCCTGCCAAATTGTCAACCAGTGAAAACTGCTTATTCTCCCTGCTACTCTCTCATAATTTTGTAAAACCTCTATTTGGTTTTCACAATATCAGTTTGACGTTGTGGTTTATAATTGTAGCTCTAAACCAAGAGATTCCTGACTTCAAGTCTCCCTCTAAGGTTTGAGCAGATAATCTAGGCTGACACCTCAGCGCAGTGAGGAAGCCCTGACAGAGGTATAGTCTTCACCACTGGGGAGCCAATCGCATGGAGCAGAGCTCCTGCCCATTCTATGAGGGAAATAGTTCAGGCTAGTTTTATAGAAGATGAAAATATGATCCATCTGATGTTGAATATGGAGATGCACCCTACTCTGCATTCAAGTTGAGATGTTAGACCTGTCTTTCTATTTAAGTGGAACAGACAAACAAACATTTGAACAAACAAACATTTAAATCAGGAGCAGGAGTAGTCCATTCAGCCCGTCAAGCCTGTCCATTATTCAGTAAGATCATGGCTGATCAGGTTGTAACCTGAAATCCACGTACCTGCTTACCCCAAATATCTTTCACATCCCTCTTGACAATAAGAGTCTATCTCTGCCTTAAGAATTCAAGGATTCTGTTTTCACTACATTTTTAGGAAGAGACTTCCAAAGACTCAGGATCCTCTGAAAGAAAAGTTTTCATTTGATCTCTGTTTAAATGGCCAATCTTTGATTTTCAAACAGTGATCCACTTGTTCTAGGTTCTCCCATAACAGGAAACATCCTCTTCACATCTATCCTGTCACAAACTGCTCAGGGTCTCATATATTTCAATCAAGTCACCCCATTTAGATTCTTCCACAAATAAGGTGACCAATACCTTGCACAGTGCTCCAGAAGTGGTCTCACTGATCCCCTGTATAACTGAAGCATTACCTCCCTACATTAGCACTTCATGTGAAAAGTGATAAATTAAAATTCTTCTTGCCAAAATGGTCAATTTCTCTATTTCACACATTATTCTTTCTTTGACCCATCTTTGCCCACTCAGTTATTCTATCGATATCTGTTTGTAACTCCCTGTGTCCTTTTCACAACTTACTTCCCTACTATCATTGTGTCATTGGTAAATTTGGCAACCATATCTCCATCCCTTCAATGCTGCAATTGTACCTGCATCCACCATTGCCTCAGGAAGTTCATTCCACATGCGAACCATCCTCTGTGTGAAAAATTTGCCTCTTATGTCTTTTTAAAATCTCTTGTCTCTCACCTCAAAATCAAAATCATTTTTATATAAATTATAAACAGTTGAGGTCTCAGCACCAATTCCCATGTCACAGCTCTCATTACATATTGCCAACCTGAAAAAGACCCACTTGCATTTGCTTATTTTTTACAGTTATGCAATTGGTCTTCTATCCATGTTAATATGCTGCCTCATAAAATGAACTTTTATTTCCTGCTATAACTTTTGACATGAGAGACAAAAAATCTGCAGATGCTGGAATCCAAAGTAGACAAGCAGGGGGCTGGAAGAACACTTCTTCACTCACAGAGTAGTAGGGGCGTGGAACGGCCTGCCTGCAACAGTAGTAGACTCACCGACATTAAAGGCACTTAAATGGGCATTGGACATACATAGGAATAATGGAACAGTGTAGGTTAGATGGACATCAGATTAATTTTGCAGGTCGGTGCAACATCGAGGGCCAAAGGGCCTGTACTGCATTGTAATGTTCTATGTTTTATGTTCTATAACACAGCAAGTCAGGCAACATCAGGAGATGGAGAGGTCGACATTTCAGATATAACCTTTCTTCAGGAGATTCCTGAAGAAGGGTTACACCTGAAACCTCAACTTCTCCATCTCCTGATGATGCCTGGCTTGCTGTGTTTTTCCTGCCTCCTGCATAACTTTTGATGTGGCACCTTATCGAATGCCTTCTGGAAATATAAGTATAGCACAGCTACTAGTTTCCCTTTATCCACAAATGTTACCTCCTCAAAGAATTCCAATTGTTTGACAAACATGAATTGACTTTTATAAGGACATGTTGATGACCTTGAACTATCTGATTACCTTGAACTTATCCAATTGCACTCCTCTAACTTCCTTAATACTAGCTTCTAGTATTTACCTGTGACAGATGTTAAGCTAACTGGCATGTAGTTTTGAATAAAAGAATTAAATTTGCTATCTTTCAAACAAATGGGACCATTCCAAATCAAGGGAGTTTGGAAAATTAAAAATCAATGCATCAACTTTTTCATTAACTTCTCATCCAACCTGCGATGAGGTCCATTAGGACCTGGGTACTTGTTAGCTGGCAGCTGATTTTTGTCAGTAACACTTGTTGATTTTCCTAACTTTCTCCCTCCCTTCAAATTCTTGATATGTTGTTGCTCTGGGGATGTTAGTTACATCCTCCACTGTGTAAAACTGGTGCACAATACCTGTTCAATTCATCTGTAATTTTCTTATTTTCTATTGTTAATTCTCCATTCTGACTTTCTTTAAGACCAATCTCACTTTGTTATTATGTTTCTTCTTTACATGTTTGTAGAATTTGTTATTATCTGTTTTTATATTTCTGGCCAGCTTTCTCTCAGACTTTATTTGTTCCTCTTCATTAAATTTTTGACCATATTTTGTCTTTTATATATTCTGTCCAAACTTCCAACTGGCCACCTGTTTTTTCAATCATTATATACTTTTCCTTTAACTTTCAGGCTATTTTTCACATTTGTAATTAACCATGGATCATGTGTCTATTCTTTGGACTTGTTTTTTTCTGACTCCTTGGAATGTATCTATTCTGATATATCTCCTTAAATGACTGCCATTTCAGTTCTATTAATCTATCCTTTAACCCAATTTGTCAATTCAGTTTGTTTTCATGCCTTTACAATTGTTCTTACTTAAATTTTTTAAAAAAGCCTCAGATGCACTGCGGTCTCCCTCAAACTGAGTGTAAGGTTTAATCATACTATAGTTGTTACTGCCTAACATGCACCTTCATCGAGATAAATAATTAGTTCTAAATCAAACCACAATATGAGATTGAGGATAACCTGCTGTTTAGGTAATTCCATAATGTGCTGTTCTCAGAAACTATCCTGAAAATATACTATGAACTTATCTTTGACCATCTGGTTTTTCCACTCAATATGTAGATTAAAATCACCCATGATTATTTCCACATATTTTAGACAGCTCTCATTATTTCTTACCATGGCATTATGTAAAGAAAAGCAGTGTGTCCTGAATTCCATCCAAGATTTGATACTAAACCAATATCATCAAAGCACATTCACCAGTCATGTGTCTTGCTTGTGAGTTGTGGGATCTTGCTGTTTACAATTCAGCTGTCACATGTTATTGTGAAGTGCTTTAAAGGTATGAAATGTGTTCTATAAATGCAAGCCTTTCCTTCTGAATCATATTCGCTAACTTTAAGATCATTATACATCAGTTTGTACAATAACTTGTATTTAACATGCATCTTGCAACACCCTGCTTGTGGCACTGTTGGATTTGGCACATTAATTTTATTATCTAAAGAAATCAGTCACTGCCCTTGGGCTTTCCCTGTTCTCAACCTCCCCTTTTTCCCAATCTGAACTTATTGACTCTTCCAGCTACCCCATATACCAGTCTTTAATTATTTTAACAATAGAATGTTTCTTGGTTCACCAATGGCTGATTCTACTCCCCATCAAGGCTCCCTCATGGTTGCACAGCAGCCCAAGGTTCCTGTGTAAGTCAAGTACAATGCAGCCCTTTTTGATTCTTGTGAGTGTGCAGTCATGTATAAAAAGAATTAAACAGTCTGCTGATGTAAGGCACTGAAAAAATGTACTTGTATGTTCCTCATTCCCCATTTTGATTCCAGCCTTGTAGAGTAACAATATAATTCCCCCTGGTTTTGAGCAAACATTTCTTGTACCTATTTCAACAATACACTGCAATCTTTTCTATCAAAGTAAAGTGCATTAGGTCAGTTTTTTTTTCTGATGTACATACGTGGGGAGTTAGCAGATGGAAAGCAATGTGTCCCACCAGATTTCCCAATGTGGAATTCTGTAATTGATTTTTTTTTATAGTGGAAATCAAATATGATAGACAGAAAATCCTAAGGGCCTCCTAGCAATTCAATAAACATTGATCGTTGTTATGTCAACTACTTACCTTTATAGCTGCTGTAAAATGCTTTATAAAATATTCTATGTTAGCATAATTATCTCAATATATTTTGTATGTTTTGTTCATTTGAAATAATTTCTTTTTACATTTCTACACCATGAAAGTTATACAAAACTTGTTTTTATAGGCTTGAGTGTAGAATCATTTTCCTACTGTTCTGTGTTCCTTTGTTTATTTTATATCAATTTTTATTTCTAACACCTTTCAAACTATATAGAAGTACTTTTTTTAATAAATGGGTTTTTCGGTTAGGTTAGTATACTTTTTGATTTCCAATACATCTATTTTACAGTGGAGGGTTTTGTTTTTAAGGGTGAATAGTGTTTTGTTGCCTGCGAACATAGGCCTGCTGGGATCAGGTAATTGGGAGACAGGACAATGTTGCTGCCATGTTTTCAATTGCACGCTCCCTACTGAAACTATGGGATTGGAAAATTTCCCTTTATACTCCTCATATACCAAGAAGACTGATGCATCGAAAACAGCATTTTCGGTGTCTCACCATGCGTAAATACATGGCTCGAATTTGTTTATAGTTGTTAAATAACTAGATAATTTGTTTTTACAGTCATACATTTATAATCTAGCTGTTTTACTTGCTCCACTTATGACTATTTTTGTTCTCCCTGTCAGCGTTCTCACACTTTCAGGTCCGGTATTGCACCTTTGCAAAATAAAATTGCCTTCAGCATGCACCAATCATTTTGACAGAAGTATTCTTCAGCCTTTGATGCTCCAAAGACAGTAGCCCCAGCCTATTCAACCTCTCCTTATAGCTCAAATCTTCCAACCCCATCACCTAGCGTCCATTTCCAACTATTGATTTTTCTTAATTCCTCACACCTTGAGGCCAATGTCTTTCCCAAAGAAAAGGGAGAGAGAAAGATGAGACCTTTGGTCAGCTTTCCTCATTCTTTGGCTTTGCCTAGCAATTGATAGGCAAGATTCATTGATGTACTCATGAAACTACCCAGCATGTAATGCATCTATGGAGAGATAAACAGAGTCACCATTTTAAGGCAGTGACCTTCCAACTTCAATGACAGATCAACAGAAGTGTTAGCACTGCTTGTCTCTTCACAGCTTTTTGAGTAATCTCTCTGTTTTTATTTCAGATTGCAATTTTTGAGAAGATTTGTAGCTCAGATTGAGGTTCTGGTTGTAGGTTTGCTCACTGAGCTGGAAGGTTTCTTTTCAGATGTTGCTAGGTAATGTCATCAGTGAGCCTCTGGTGAAGTGCTGGTGTTATGCCCACTTTCTATTTATGTGTCTTGGTGTGTTAAGATGGGTGATATAATTTCCAGTTCTTTTTCTCAGAGGTTGGAAGATGGGGTCTAATTCAATGTGTTTATTGATGGAGTTCCAGTTTGAATGCCAGGTCTCCAGGAATTCTCGTGCATGTCGCTGTTTAGCCTGCCCTAGGATCGATGTGTTGTCCCAGTCAAAGTGGTGTCCTTCTTCGTCTGTATGTAAGGATACTAGTGATAGTGGGTCATATCTTTTGGTGGCTAGTAGGTGTTTGTGTATCCTGGTGACTAGTTTTCTGCCTGTCTGTCCGATGTGGTGTTTGTTACAGTCCTTGCATGGTATTTTATAAATGATATTTATTTTGCTGGTTGTTTGTGTAAACCTACAACATCATCAACAACATCCTTACTGGCATAAATTTCACAAAAGAGGAGGAGAACAACAACAAACTTCCCTTCCTAGATGTCACGGTAGAATGAACAGTTAATGGAGAACTGCAGACCAGTGTCTACAGGAAGGCAACACACACAGACCAGATATTTAACTACAGAAGCAATCATCCCAACACCCACAAAAGAAGCTGTATCAGGACATTATTGAAATGGACCACAATATATTGCAGCACCCAGGAACTACGAGCAGCAGAAAAAAAACCTATCCAGTGTATTCAAGAAAATTGGTACCCGATAAATACAGGGAGACAGTGAGGTCTGCAGATGCTGGAGATCAGAGTCGAGAGTGTGTTGCTGGAAAAGCATAGCAGGCTAGGCAGCATCTGAAGAGCAGGAAAATTGATGCCTCGGGCCGGAGCTCTTCATCAGGGCCTCATTCCTGATGAAGGGTTGCGGCCTGAGGCGTTGATTTTCCTGCTCTTCAGGTGCTGCCTGGCTTGCTGTGTTTTTCTAGCAACACACCCTTGACTCGATTAACAAAGTCTGCCGATTCCTCAACAACAAACCCAATAAAGCAGACACAATGCACCCAGAAATTGCAGCCGCATTACCATATATAAAAACATCTCTGAAATGACTTCCAGACTATTCCAGCCCCTTGGCAACATGGTTGCCCACAAACCTACCAACTCACTTAATCAGCGGCTGATGAACCTAAAGGACCTTATACAAACAACCAGCAAAACGAATGCCATTTACAAAATACTGTGCAAGGACTATAATAAATACTACATCAGATAAACAGGCAGAAAACTAGCCACCGGGATACACAAACACCGACTAGCTACCAAAAGATATGACCCACTATCACTAGTATACTTACATACAGATGAAGAAGGACACCACTTCGACTGGGACAACACACCCATCCTAGGACAGGCTAAACAGAGACACGCACGAGAATTCTAGAGGCCTGGCATCCAAACTGAACTCCATCAATAAACACATCGATTTGGACCCCATTTGCCAACCTCTGAGAAAAAGAACCAGAAATCATATCACCCACCTTAACAGACCAAGACACATTAATAGAAAGCAGGACAGAGCACCAGCGCCTCACTGGAGGCCCACTGATGATGTTACCAAGCATGGCGACGAAATGTCTGAAAACAAACCTTCCAGCTCAGTGAGCAAACTTACAACCTTATTTCAGATTTCCAATATCTGAGATATTTTACTTTTGCTGCAGAGAAATAGTTGCGTTAGGGAGCAAAGGATGATTTTAATGCGTTCAAAAATCTCATAATGGTTCAAAATAAATTATGCTTATTCACCAGATGAAGAAGGGAAAAGGAACTTTAAAAGCTACAATCGAAGAAGCCCCTGGAACAGCCCAGGGTGCATCTTCTGTGAAGTCCAAGGTGGAACCAGGAAAGAAGTCTGGCAAAGGTTAAACAATGATGTTCTACTTTCTAACACTACGTTTCTGTACTGTATTGTGAAAAACAGCTCTCTGTTCAGAAATCGCAAGTCCACACTTATAGCAAACCATTGTTTTACCATGCCACTGAGGTAATCTTGGCTACAAATGAATGTACGAAGGTCCTATGTCAATGGAAAGTATCTTTAAATGTCACAAAAGCACATTTGGTTCACAATATTCTTTATAGAAGGAAATCAACACAGTGGCTCAGTGGTTAACACTGTTGCCTCACAGCGCCTGGGACCCGCATTCAATTGCAGCCTCAGGTGACTGTGTGTGTGGAGTTTGCACATTCTCCCCATGTCTGCCTGGGTTTCCTCCCCAGTCCAAAGATGTATAGGCTAGGTGTATTGGCCATGCTAAATTGACCAGAGTGATCAAGGGTGTGTAGGTTAGGAGGATTAGCCATAGGAAATGCAGAATTACATGGATAGAGTAGCAGGGATGAATCTGGGTGGAAAGCTGTTTGGAGAGTTAGTGTGGACTTGGGCCAAATGGCCTGTTTCCACACTGTGGGAGTTCATTGATTATCCATCTGGCCTACACATAACTCCAGACTCAAAGTAATGTGGTTTACTTCTGTGGCCTAGCAAGCCACTCAGTTCAAGGGCAATTAGGGATGGTCCACAAATGCTGGCCCAGCCATTGTCACACAAGTTCCATGAATGAATAAAGAAGTAAAAGTATCACCTTACTATATGCTTTTTGAGAAAAGGTGAAGTTTCGCCTTTATCCAACTTGCTTGATATGTCCTCAAAGAACTTCAATAAATTGATCAAATGTTATTTTCCTTTCACAAAATAATTGCATAAAGATTTTCTAAGCACCCTGCTGTAATCTCCTTAATAAGAAATTTCATGATAGCAAATACTGGGCTAACTGTCCTATAGTTTCCTGTTTTTTGTCTCCCTCTTTGCATAGGGGAGTTACATTCACTGTTTTCCAATCTGCTGGGACCTTTCCAGAATGTAGGGCATCTTAGAAATGTCTAATTGATGAATCTCCTTACACAGCAGCCATAAGGTCCTGGACATTTGTTAGCTTTTTGTTCCAATAGTTTTCTCAGTTACCTTTCCCCGGTAACTGTAATTGTTTTACACTCACTTACATCTATTAACTTATACATGCCTGGTCTTTCAGGAATGTTATTTAATGTTTTAGATGTTTTGATATACTATTGTCACATGTACCTAGGTACAGTGAAAAGTTTTGTTTTGCATGCAGTACAGGCAGATCACACCAAGTGCTTTAGGTTAATAAGAACAGAGTGAGGAATACAATGTTACACCTGCAGAGAAAGTGCACAGAAACTGAGATCAACGTGAAATTTAAAATTTGAGAGGTCTGTTAATAAGTCTTAATAACAGTGGGGAAGAAGCTGTCCTTGAATCTGTTTGTATGTGTATGTGTGGTTTCCACAGTGAAAATACACACATGTCTGTTCATGACTACCACTATTTTTAATTCACAATATTAATTCATACTCCCACTCTCTCGTGAACCCAATGTTCACTTTTGTAATTATTTTCCTTTCTAATACTTGTACAAACACTCATTTGTATATTTTATTATATTTTGCTTTTATCATATTTCTTATCACTCCGCTCGTTCAGACAAAATGGGTCATAGGGCCTTTCCTGTGCTGTAAGAGCACTATGACTCCCTGACAATTCTCTATCTATCTTGTTTTCTGTCTGTTTTGTTCTATGAGTTATATATTAGTCACTAAGTCTGTTATGCTGCACTGTATCAAATGCCTTTCATAAGTCCTTATGTACTCCATCAGTAGGTGTACCTCCATCACCTTTCCCTGGTAACAGTCTGAAAAACTCTAATCAGTTAGTTAAATATGACTTTCCTTTACAAAATACATGTTGGCTTTCTTTAATTAACATGCATTTAGTCAGCCCAAAATCTCTCCACCACCAAGGTTAAATTGTAGTTGCTGGACAATCGTTACAGTCTTTTTGAACTAGATTTGGTTAAAAACCTGAAGAACTGCGGTTGCTGGAAGTCAGAAACAAAATTGCTGGAATAGCTCAGCAGTTCTGAAGAAGGGTCACTTGACCTGAAATGTTAGCTCTGATTTCTCTCCAGAGTTGCTGCCAGACCTGCTGAGCTTTTCCAGCAATTTCTGTTTTTCTTTTTGTTTTGCCTTTGGCTACTATGACTCTAATGGAAGCATAGAAGTGATATTTGACTTTAATTGCTGTTCATTTATCAAACACATTCATTTGTTAGGTATTTTCCAATCCTTAAATGAACACTATGTTAATGTTTTGATTAAATAATGCTTTATTTTCCTAACAACATAGATATTTCTCAATAGTTGTGAATTACGTTTACTTTGAAAATGAATCAATTTGCATTCTGATATTTACAGGAGTGCGATGATGCAGAGTTAATCATCTTTTGATCTGGAAATGCCAATTTGCCTGAAAACGAAGAGTAAATGGTGTCATGTGAGTTGGTCTGGTCTTGCTTTTCTCTTTCTTTCCTTTCTTTTCCGAGGAGCAGAGAATCTCAACCAGACTTAGCAGCTAAGTACAGGTAATACATGCTGGTACAAACAGTGACACCCACATCCCACAAGTGAAAACAAAAAGACTCATTCCCAACAGCAAAAGCAACCACTGTTTCCTGGCCACTCCAAGGGCTGTCCCTGAACTTGAGTTATTCACCAGATTGTGATTCTTTTAATTGGGCAGTTAGACAGAAGCCCCAGTGTAAACCATGAAAACAACACTAATTTCATGCCAGATCCCCCTTTTATGAAAGCGTACAAACAACAAGGACTCAAATCACTGAAGCAACACTGAATGAGAGCATTATCTTCTATCCTCTTTCACTGCAGTACCTTCAGTGCCAATAGCTGCAGAAGGCCTCAACCACTTCTTCAGGCACAGCATCTTCCTTCTATTGGGCCATCCAGGACAAGACTGCGGAAGAGAGATAGACAACCTAGAATAAACAGCCCCATCATCTACATCTAATCAGAATTTGTTTATACCCAGCAGGGTCAAACCTTGGAGCAGAGCCAAGAGCTGGTCAAAACAGATTTCTAAAGCATGCCTGCACTTGCAGGGCTGTTACTGCCAACATTTAGGATTTGTAGATTTTGTCCCCTGTTAGCTGCAACTATTTATCAAAGTCCGTTTTCAACTTCAGAGCTGACTCAGAGTTCAAGGCTATGATAGAACATTTAAGGAACAAAAAGTAAAGCTACAACATTTTCAGACAAGGCAAACTTTGTGTACACGCCTTGATGGGTTTACAGAATTTGTACTAGAGCTCCTTCCAAAGACAGTCATAGAAAGGGGCCTTCATATAAAAGTGGTGCAGCGCACAAGATCTTTCAGTGGGCTTCACGACTGCTATGTCACGACAAAATGGAAGTCTCAAACTCACACTTACATTAACCTGTGGCGACCCCCACACTCATCAACCAATCAGATGTAAAAATTGGTCAAGAAGAAAGGAAGTCATGGGAGAATCAGATGATGTAGCCTGAAAAATGTAATAAAATTATAAGTTCCTTTTGTACATTAAATTGGAGAAAGCACAATTTAAAAGGTAACATCATAGTCATTTGGAGTGAGGGGAACGTTCAGACAGGAAGAAGTTGGTGAGTTTTGTCATGATAATCCTGCAGTCTGCTAATTTAAGAAAAAAACTAATTCACCTAAAATTTTCCTCTCAATCTCACACAAAATCCATTACAGGAGGAGGATTACATTCAACATAGAAGAATACAGCGCAGTACAGGCCCTTTGGCCCTCGATGTTGCGCCGATCCAAGCCCACCTAACCTATACTAACCCACTATCCTCCATATACCTATCCAATGCCCGCTTAAATGCCCATAAAGAGGGAGAGTCCACCACTGCTACTGGCAGGGCATTCCATGAACTTACGACTCGCTGAGTGAAGAACCTACCCCTAACTTCAGTCCTATATCTACCCCCCCCTTAATTTAAAGCTATGCCCCCTTGTAATACCCGACTCCATACGCAGGAAAAGGTTCACACTGTCAACCCTATCTAACCCCCTAATCATCTTGTACACCTCAATCAAGTCACCCCTAAACCTTCTTTTCTCTAATGAAAACAGCCCCAAGTGTCTCAGTCTTTCCTCATACGATCTTCCTTCCATACCAGGCAACATCCTGGTAAACCTCCTCTGCACCCGTTCCAGTGCCTCCACATCCTTCCTATAGTATGGCGACCAAAACTGCACACAATATTCCAGATGCGGCCGCACCAGAGTCTTATACAACTGCATCATGACCTCAGGACTCCGGAACTCAATTCCTCTACCAATAAAAGCCAGTACACCATATGCCTTCCTCACCGCACTATTTACCTGGGTGGCAACTTTCAGAGATCTGTGTACATGGACACCAAGATCCCTCTGCTCATCCACACTACCAAGTATCCGACCATTAGCCCAGTACCCCATCTTTTTGTTATTCTTCCCAAAGTGAATCACCTCACACTTAGCTACATTGAATTCCATTTGCCACCTTTCTGCCCAGCTCTGCAGCTTCTCTATATCCTGCTGTAACCTGCCACATCCTTCCTCACTGTCAACAACTCCTCCGACTTTCGTATCATCCGCAAACTTGCTCACCCAACCTTCTAACCCCTCTTCCAGGTCATTTATAAAAATGACAAACAGCAATGGTCCCAAAACAGATCCTTGCGGAACACCGCTAGTGACGGCACTCCATGAAGAAACTTTGCCATCAACTACTACCCTCTGTCTTCTTCCATCCAGCCAATTCCTAATCCAAACCACCAACTCACCCTCAATGCCATATCTCCGTATTTTCTGCAGTAGCCTACCATGGGGAACCTTATCAAACGCCTTACTAAAATCCATATATACCACATCTACCGCTTTCCCCTCATCAACCTCCTTCATCACCTTTTCAAAGAATTCAATAAGGTTTGTGAGGCATGACCTGCCCTTCACAAAACCATGCTGACTATCCTTGATCACATTATGCCTATCCAGATGTGCATAAATCCTATCCCTTACAATTCTCTCTAAGACTTTGCCCACAACAGAAGTGAGACTCACCGGCCTATAGTTACTAGGGTTATCCCTACTCCCCTTTTTGAACAAGGGAACCACATTTGCTATCCTCCAGTCTTCTGGCACTACTCCTGTAGACAAAGAGGACATAAAAATCAAGGCCAATGGCTCTGCAATCTCCTCCCTTGCTTCCCAGAGAATCCTAGGATAAATGCCATCAGGCCCAGGGGACTTATCTATTTTCACCTTTTCCAGGATTTCCAACACCTCTTCTCTACATACCTCAAAGCCATCCATTCTACTTATTTGTGACTCAGTATTCACATCGACGACAATGCCCTGTTCCTGAGTAAATACTGAAGAAAAGTATTCATTCAGTGTCTCCCCAATCTCTTCCGCCTCCACACGCAACTTCCCACTACTATCCTTGACTGGACCTATTCCTACCCTAGTCATTCTTTTATTCCTAACATACCTATAGAAAGCCTTAGGGTTTTCCCTAATCCTACCGACTAAGGACCTTTCATGTCCCCTCCTTGCTGCTCTTAGCTCTCTCTTCAGGTCCTTCCTGGCTACCCTATAACTCTCAATCGCCCCAATTGAACCTTCACGTCTCATCTTGAGATAGGCCGCCCTCTTCCATTTAACAAGGGATTCCAATTCCTTATTAAACCACGGCTCCCTCACACGACCCTTTCCTCCCTGCCTGACAGGTACATAATTATCAAGGACATTCAATAGTTGCTCCTTGAACAAGCTCCACATATCATTTACACTCTTGCCTTGGAGTCTACTTTTCCAAGCCACACATCCTAAGTCATGCCTCACCGCATCATAATTTCCCTGACCCCAGCTATAACTCTTGCCCTGTAGTACACACTTATCCCTCTCCATCATGAGAGTAAAAATCACCGAATTATGGTCACTATCCCCAAAGTGCTCACCTACCTCTAATTCTAACACCTGGCCTGGTTCGTTACCCAGAACCAAATCCAGTATGGCCTCACCTCTTGTTGGCCTGTCTACATATTGTGTCAGGAAACTCTCCTGCACACATTGAACAAACACTGACCCATCTAACGAACTTGAGCTATAGCTTTCCCAATCAATATCAGGAAAGTTAAAGTCCCCCATAACAACCACCCTATTACTGTCACTCATCTCCTGAATCACCTTCCCTATCCTTTCTTCAATGATTCTAGGACTATTAGGAGGCCTGTAAAAGACTCCTAACAGGGTGACCTCACCTTTCCTATTCCTAACCTCAGCCCAAACTACCTCAGATGGCAAGTCCTCATCCATCGTCCTTTCCACCACTGTAATACTATCTTTGACAAGCAATGCCACACCTCCCCCTCTTTTACCCCCACCTCTGACCCTACTAAAACATTTAAATCCTGGAACCTGCAACAGCCAATCCTGTCCCTGTTCTAGCCATGTCTCCGTAATAGCCACAACATCGAAGTCCCAGGTACCAACCCACGCTGCAAGTTCACCTACCTTATTTCGTATACTTCTTGCATTGAAGTATACACACTTCAAGCCACTTTCCTGTTTACAGACACCCTCCTTGGAAATTGATGCCATGTTCCTAACCTCCCTACACTCCAGGCCCTGCACCCTGAAGCTACAATCTGGGTTCCCATGCCCCTGCAGAGTTAGTTTTAACCCCCCCCAAGAGCACTAGCAAACCTCCCCCCAAGGATACTGGTGCCCCTCAGGTTTAGGTGTAGACCATCCTGTTTATAGAGGTCCCACCGTCCCCAGAAAGAACCCCAGTTATCCAAAAACCGGAATCCCTCCCTCCTGCACCATCCCTGTAGCCACGCATTTAAGTGTTCTCTTTCCCTATTCCTCGAATCTCTATCACGTGGCACGGGTAACAAACCAGAGACAACAACTCTGTTCGTTCTAACTCTGAGCTTCCATCCTAGCTCCCTGAAAGCCTGTCTAACATCCTCGGCACTCCTCCTACATTCAAGCTCAATCGCAGACCTTTGTTGGATTTTCAGGCATTTTTATTGAATGTTGGGGGTGAACTTTATCAGGAATGTTCTGTTAACTGATTGTGATAATGAAATGTAAACACTAGGGGACAGTAAAAGGAAAGAAAAGGATCTTTGCAATGTCCATCCTACTTCTGAACCATTTATTCAGCGGTGGAAATCTGCTCTGGTTTAATTTGTGATTAATTTTGTTTACATTTGTGAATAAAAATAAGACATGGACAAGTGAAGAAAAATTAAACTGTACAAAATCCACACGACTAAAGAAGGGAAAATATGAGAATGGGGAACAATGAGTTATATTTTTTACAGGTTGATTTTTAAAAAGACTTGATGACGTAACTCCCTTCATAGCAAAGCGACTTCCATCCTTCGAGATGATTTACACCATCTGCAGTGTGACATTGTGATGATGGCTGATGGGAATTTTGCACAGTAGGGATGTGATGGATGCCTGTAATTTATTCTGTGGACATCTGTTTATTTTCTGTAATACAAGGTATTTTTCTCTTCTTCATAAAAGACATCTGGAAATGAATCAAAACACTCTTGTACCGAAGATACAGCGCTGAATGTGTTTGAACATGTGGATAGAGTACTGAGAATATTATTATACATGGACACAGTACTGGAAGTGTTTTAATGTATGAATGCTGTTCTGAAAATATGATGACATGTGACACAGTATTGAGAGTATTGTGATGGGGATATTGTTACAGACAAAATTTACATTTTCTTACTTAGAGCTGTATGTGAATTTTTGCCCTCAGAAAGATTGTTCCAATTAAATAATGTTAGGAGCAAGCTTTATTGTAAATTTCAAAATTAAAAAAGGTTATTCATTTTCCCACACTTGCCATGTAAATTTAAAAGTATAATGTCTCACCCACTCGACTCTCACACACTCTGTCACTCACAAAAAAATTAAATACAGGTAATGATAAGAACATGCAATTACAATTTGGGATTCTTTTGTAGAAGGCCTGTAGTTTCTCAAATGACCTGATGCATTAGCTGGAGTGAAGGTCTTTCATTGAGCTGCAAGGCTTCTTGTAATTGAATTGCCAGCAGTTGGGTTCTCAGGTAAATTTGAAGATTGATCAAGTCGGGGAAGGGTCCTTCTCCCACTCTTGCAGTAAGTCTTTTTATTACCTTGGCTGCTTAGTTGATTGCAGCTAGGTAAATGGGTTTCTGCTTGTTTCTTTGTTTCTGCGCAACAGAGCAGGCAATAGCATGAGTGTCTCACCCATGTGATCTGTTAAGTCTTTTTCCAAGTAAGGTAGCTAATCAGGTCAATAAGCATACAAGGTTAACTGATAAAGGAAGCCATTTAGTCTAAAACACATTGAGTTTTGGAGTATCATACTGAACAAAAAGATGAGTGGACCAGAATATTTCATCCTTTTGTTGATGTTCCATCTTTAAAGGGATGTGTGAGTTTCCCAGAATGTCCATTTTTAATTAGGTATTTGCTTGAGTCTCAAGACTGACTGGAGCTGATAGTGCCAAGGGTCACATGACTTGCAACAGCCATTTCAGTAGTCTGTTTTTAATTCAAAATGTTAAAGTATTGTCTGAATGTTCAATCAATTATGGAACAAACCAAAGAGTCATAACACTGAGAATTGGCTGCCATGTGGATATAGCATTGACAGTACTTTGACCAGGATTTGGGAGAGGAGCTACACAAGATGCAAAATACCAGGGCGCCTCCCTTTGGGGGACTCAGTCTCAAGACACACACTGCTGGAACAACAGCCATCATTGGTTGAAGTAGCCTGTCAATCAAAATTAACTTATTTGGTAACTGCAGGAACAACAGCGATCATTGGCTGAGTATGATACTTCAGATTCTCCAGTTCCTCCTTTCTGCTTGTCTCATGTCGCAGAGTTCTGTTCCTTGGGTTTGTTGTGCTAGAGGCAGAGAATGCTGTGGGCGTTTTCTTCAGACCTGGAACACAATGTAGCCAAGTAAAAGCATCTTCCTCTGCATTAACTTAGTTAACAGAGAACCTGACTACTTTCTAGAGTGTGGTGCTTGAAAAGCACAGCAGGTCAGGCAGCATCCAAGGAGCAGGATAATTGACATTTTGGGCAAAGGCCTTCATCAGGCCCACTCCTGCCTTTTCCACCACCACACTCTCGATTCTGATCTCCAACATCTGCAGTCCTCACTTTCTCCTGCTTTAATGTCTAGTTCAGAAAACTGCAAGCATGGCCTTTAAAAAACTGCAGGGGCCCCATCATTGAGTTAAGGCATCAGACAGCCTTTCTCCTACAACCTGCCTCACAGTTTCCTGAAATAATGTTGGAGTTTCTTTGTCCCCATCCAGTACCATATCACATCAAGTGTCCACCAAGAGATAACTGTCAAGTGAGAATCTTTACCCTCCCCTCATCCTTATATGTATGTTTCTATATATATGGAGGAGGGAAAGAAAGATGCACAGTCGTTTGTAGAGTGATGGTCAACTAATTTAGCATGAAACATGATGGGCTCTTTCTGTCTTGTCCAGCTCTGTTGGAAGCAGGTTGGCATTTTCACTAACTGTGACATGAGCAAAACATATTGCAATCTGCTCCAATGTTTCACCTCTGGATTCTCTTCATCATTTGTGCGGAAGAGGACATTTCCTGGTCTCACATGGATGGTGGAACCTTAGCTGGATGGATACTGTGTGAAAACCGAAGGCACACACTGTCCACAATATCTCTGACTGTTAATGCAAACACTGAGATACCAACTTGCATTACATGCCAGGCTTTCAACATGATCATCAGGTGGGTATGTTTTCCTTTCCAGACTCTTCCATTTAACTCTTTCTCTGTTGCATTCGCAAACAAGAGCCCCAAGAATTGATTATTTTGTAAGCTGCTGCATTGCTATTAAAGACCCATCTCTCCTCCCGACATCTTCCCAAAATATTTCACAGACTAATCAACTCTTGATGCTGTCTACATTAGAGTGATACTGGAAAAGCACAGCCAGTCTGGCAGCATCCGAGGAGCAGGAAAATCGACGTTTTGGGCAAAGGCCCTTCATCAGGAATGAAGGCAGGGAGCCTCCATGGTAGAGAGATAAATGGGAGGGGGGTGGGGCTGGGGAGAGGTGGCAAAGAGTACAATAGGTGGATGGGATGGGGATGAAGGTGATAGGTCAGAGAGAAGAGTGGGAGAAGGTAGCAAAGAGTACAATGGGTGGATCGGTGTGGGGGTGAAGGTGATAGGTCAGAGAGGAGGGTGGAGCGGATAGGTGGGAAGGAAGATTGGCAGGTAGGACTTGTGCTGAGCTGGAAGGTTGGAACTGGGGTGAGGGGGGGGAGGAGAAATGAGGAAACTGGTGAAGTTCACATTGATGCCCTGGGGTTGAAGTGTTCCGAAGCGGAAGATGAGGCGTTCTTCCTCCAAGTGTCGGGTGGTGAGGGAGTGGCGGTGGAGGAGGCCCAAGACCTGCATGTTCTTGGCAGAGTGGGGTGCCATGTAGTGTCTGCAACATGCATCCCAGTTAGTGCCAACATCATGCCTCACTGTCGTTGTGTCATTGAGTGGGACACTTGAAGATGGAAGGCAGTGGAACGAGGAAGTCAACGATCCCAGGAAGAGGAAAATAACCAGGTGCAAGATTGTTCTCCCTGAATATGAAACATGAAGATAATACAGAGTAAACTCTGATCTATGGATACAATACTGAGAGTATTGTGACATGTGAACATAGTACTGAGAGTACTGTGACTTGTAGATATAGTGCTGAAAATGTGGGTAAGGACTTGCCTGCCATGAACCATGCTGAGAATGTCCTGCTGGAAACACAGTGTGGTCTTTACCTTCCAGAGGAACACCTGATATGGATCTGTCTGGCAAAAAAGACCAAAGAAAGTATTGAAAATAGCACCAGAAACTGTTTACAGCCATCACCAACCTGACTTTTGACTCAGTAAATTGCAATGCTCTTTAGATGGTTGTCCAGAGATTTCAATGTCCAATAAACTTCAGCACAATCTCGCAACTGCTTCCTGATCATGTGACTTCATGTGTTTGAGTGAGAGATCTGAAATGGATACCTTCAAAATTCAGACTAATGTCAACTAAAGCTGTTTGATAGCTCCTATAATCTACCTAACAATAGTTATTCACCTACTCCCTTTTCAAAGATCAATTACATTTTGCTGTTATGGACCTTTTCTCTCTAAATGAACCTTTATCTGGGCCCTACTCTCTGCCTGAGATATAGGCCATAAGACCATAAGATAAAGGAGCAGAAATTAGGTCATTTGGCCCATCAAGTCTGCCCTGACATTCAATCATAATGGATAGGTTTTTCAACCCCATTTTCCCATTTTGTCCTCATAACCTTTTATTCCCTTGGCGATGAAGAACTTATCTAGCTCTCTTTTAAATGTACTCAATGACCTGGCCTCCACAGCCTTCTGTGGCAATGAATTCCACATATTCCCCACTCTCTGGCTAAGGAAGTTTCTCCTTATCTCCGTTCTAAAACGTCTTCCTTTTACTCTCGGCTGTGAACTTGCATCCTCGTCTCTCCTGCTAATGGAAATATCTTCCCAATGTCCACTCTAGGCTGTTCAGTTTTCTGAAAATTTCAATCAGATCTCCCCTCATCCTTCTAAACTCCATTGAGTATGGTCCCAGAGTCCTCAAATGTTCCTCATGTGTTAAGCCTTTCATTTCTGGGATCATTCTCCTGAACCTCCTCTAGACCCACTCCAGGACCAATACAGCTTTCCTGAGGTATAGGACCCAAACTTGCTCACAAAACTCTAAATATGGTCTGACCAAAGCTTTATAAAGCCTCAGAATTGCATCCCTGCTTTTTGCACATTCTCCCCGTGTCTGCGTGGGTTTCCTCTGGGTGCTCCGGTTTCCTCCCACAGTCCAAAGATGTGCAGGTCAGGTGAATTGGCCATGCTAAATTGTCCGTAGTATTAGGTAAGGGGTAAATGTAGGGGTATAGATGGTTTGCGCTTCGGCGGGTCGGTGTGGACTTGTTGAGCCGAAGGGCCTGTTTCCATACTGTAAAGTAATCTAATCTAATCTAATCCTCTCAAGATGTTTGACAACATTGTATTTGCTTTCCTAACTACCAACTCAACCTGTAAGTTTACCTTAAGAGAGACCTGGACTAGGACGCCCAAGTCTCTTTGCACTTCAGATTTCTGCATTTTCTCCCCATTTTGAAAATAGTCCATTCCTGTATTCTTCCTAAAAAAAAGTGCATGACCTCACACTTTTCCACATTGTATTCCATCTGCCACTCCTTGCCCACTCTCCTAACTTGTCTAAATCTTTCTGCAGCCTTCCCGCCTCCTCAATACTACCTACCCCATCACCTATCTTTGAATCATCTGCAAACTTAGCCAGAATGTCCTCAGTTCCTTCATTCAGATCATTAATGTATAAAGTTGAAAGTTGTGGTCCCAACCCTTGTGGAACAACACTAATCACTGGCTTCCATCCTGAGAAGGACCTTTTTATCCTCACTCTCTGCCTTCTGCCAGACAGCCAATCTTCTATCCATGTTAGTACCTTGCCTCTAACACCATAGGCCCTTATCTTACTCAGCAGCCTCCTGTGCAGCACCTTATCAAAGGTCTTCTGGACTTCCAGATAGATAACATCCATCTGCTCTCCTTAGTCTGAACTGCTCGTTACCTCCTCAAAGAATTCTAACAGATTTGTTAGGCATGACCTCCCCTTGATAAAACCATGCTGACTTTGTTCTATTTTATCATGCACTTCCAAGTATTCAGAAATCTCATCTTTTTCATTTAGGACTCCAAAATCTTACCAATGACTGAAGTCAGGCTAATTGGCCTATCATTTCCCGTCTTTTGCTTTGCTTATTTCTTAAATTAGTGATTTTCCAGTCCTCTGGGACCCCCCCCCTGACCCCAGTGATATCTGAAAGATCACTATTAAAGCTTCAAATCAGCCAGCACCCTAGCAATTGTCTCCATAGGAGAATTAACAAGTTATTTACCTAAAATCACAGCAATTTATCACAAATGTTGTCTCTAACTCATCTTTCAGAATGACTTTCTCAACTTTCTTGAAAAAAATAGGACTTCCACAAAACTGAAAACTCAAATCTATTTTCCCTCCTCCTCAGAACCAACAGTTCCAAAAAATATCAGGAGTATATCATAAGCCTTTACCGCAATGGCAAAAACAAAAGTTCCCAGTTAGGAGGTGACCTCTTAACAGGTTACTGCGCTTGATTCAGTGTTGGCAACAGTGGACTCAGGACTCTCATATATTCCTGAATTCAATGTCCCAAAGCTGATGGCAAAATCCATTCCAGTTAGCTATATAGGAAGAATGTTCTATACATAAGGCAGTAGGACCATCAAATTACTCAAACAGGCATTACTAGAGCAGACCCAAGAAAGGCGGTTGATGCATCCAAAAAAGTTAGAAGCACACATTATGCAAGATAGAAACCAACTGCATTTGTCTCCAAATGTTTATTGCAAGTGCAATCTGATTATTCATAGACCACGCACAATCACTTGCTTTAGCATTATTTATCACAGGATTCCACACATACCTTGCTGGTAAATGATTGGTTGTGAAAACTGACCACAAACCATTGAAATGTGCCAAATGATTTCCAACAATACGTGCCTCACCCAGATAACAGCAACGTCTAATAAAAAAACTGGGTTGCAACTTTACATTTTGTTAAAAGCCACGCAGCTAAATGGTACTTCAGGCAGATTGAGCAGGTTACCAAATCCGAAAAAAATTTGCTAGACCTACAACTGGACTTGATGTAAGATATCAAAGTAGAAGGTATACGCAGTGTCAATATGATGAATGTTGGTCAACACAAATACAACTAACTTCTGGAGGAAACAACAAACCACCATTAAGAGCCATTACATCCTCATGAAGATTCATCACTACCTTGATAGAAAATAGCAATGGATTTGTTCACTGTCAGTAACAATAATTTTCTCCTAGTCACTCATTATGTTTTTACGTTTCCAACCAATAGAAATTGAAGACTACCTTGACAGCAACCTACCTTGAGAAGCAATAAGCACAATTTTCAGTTTGCTCAATAAGTTTGATGAGGTTATAATAGGCAATTGTCTAAAATATACCAGGCAGAACTTTTAGGGACATTTGTGCAAAATGGGGCAGTAATTACATGACAGTCTTATCAAGGTGTCCCAAATTCAATAGCCTTGCTAAGTAAATGCCACAGTCTTGCCACTCTGCCAGTGATATTGTTATAATGTTCTGATATCCACTCTAAGACATTGTATACTATAGAGAAAGATCCTTATATTGGCGTGTTATATGTGACAACAGCATCTTTAGATATGAACTGACTGTCACCAACAGAAATCATGTTTGGAAGTGAAATGAGCATAAGATTGTCTAAGTTCTCAGGATACAGAAAACAAGCTTCTCAAAAAACAAGGAAGAATTAAGTCAGCACATAACTGACATCTGGGTATAGTGCTGCCTATTCTGTGCAGTGGTCAAGAGGTTTAGATCATATTACCCAAAGAATCTGATTATCCACTGAACTATCTAAATTTGTTGTGAACTTAGATCCTATGATATCATAATAAATGGAGTGACTGTTAAGGAGAAACAGAAGCCAACAGAGGGAAATTTTCACAAAAACAGAACCATTCTAAAGTAGAGTCATATCAGACTCGAAACGTTAGCTCTGTTTCTCTCTCTATTGATGCTGTCAGACCTGCTGCGTTTCTCCAGCATTTTCTGTTTTTGTTCCAGATTTGAAGCATCTACAGTATTTTGCTTTTATAAGGGAATGGTATAACAGTAGAATATCCATCATTTCCAACTTCGAGTAGGATATATCCAAAGATGAACTCTAAAAGTGAAATTGTGGACCTACCAAGTAAACAATCAATACTGCAAAGGATGCTCTAAGGACTGTTTATTTTTGTTTTAAAATACTGTGGGCTGAAATGAGAAAAACCTATTTTAAAATCAGTATTTGAAAGCTGAAAACAAGTAACCTCACAACCAATACAAGCATTGTATAAATAAATGTTTGACCAAACAGTATTTGAAGTTTGAGTTGCAGACAATTTAGGATTGAGGGGATCCACAGATGCAGCTTTTATTTACACCAAGATGTTGATTGGTCTCAGGACTAGTGACCAGTCATTGATGACAAAGACCTATTATCTGCCAACATCTGTGTGATTGGTTCTCAATTAATTGAACAGTTTGGAGCTATGAACAAATTACAGGGAGAGGCTTTGTGCGTGTCTCACAAACTTGATTGAGTTTATTGAAGACGTGATCTATATGGACTTCAGTAAGGCGTTCGACAAGGTTCCCCATGGGAGACTGGTTAGCAAGTTTAGATCTCACAGAATACAGGGAGAACTAGCCACTTGGATTCAGAATTGGCTCAAAGGTAATTTGAGAGTGGTGGTGGAGGGTTGATTTTCGGACTGGAGGCCTGTTACCAGTGGAGTGCCACAAGGATCAGTGCTGGGTCCACTACGTTTCATCATTTATATAAATGATTTGGATGTGAGCAAAAGAGGTACAGTTAGTAAGTTTGCAGATGACACCAAAATTGGAGGTGTAGTGGACAGCAAAGAAGGTTACCTCAGATTACAACAGGATCTTGATCAGATGGGCCAATGGGCTGAGAAATGGCAGATGGAGTTTAATTTAGATCAATGTGAGATGCTGCATTTTGGGAAAGCAAATCTTAGTAGGACTTATACACTTAATCATAAGGTCCTAGGGAGTGTTGCTGAAGAAAGAGACCTTGGAGTGCAGGTTCATAGCTCCTTGAATGTAAAGTCACAAGTGGATAGGATAAAGAAGAAAGCATTTGGTAAGCTTTCCTTTATTGATCACAGTATTCAGTAAAGGAGTTGGGAGGTCATATTGCAGCTGTACAGGACATTGGTTAGGCCACTGTTGGAGTATTGCATGCAATTCTGATCTCCTTCCTCTCGGAGAGATGTTGTGAAACTTGAAAGGGTTCAGAAAGATTTGCAAGGATGTTGCCAGGGTTGGAAGATTTGAGCTATAGGGAAAGGTTGAATAGGCTAGGGCTGTTTTCCCTGGAGCGTCGGAGGCTGAGGGGTGACCTTATGAATGTTTATAAAATCAGGAGGGGCATGGATAGGATAAATGGACAAAGTATTTTCCCTGGGATGAGGGAGTCCAGAACTAGAGGGCATAGGTTTAGGATGAGAGGGGAAAGATCTAAAAGAGACCTAATGGGCAACATTTTCACGCAGAGGGTGGTACGTGTATGGAATGAGCTGCCAGAAGAAGTGGTGGAGGCTTGTACAATTGCAATATTTAAAAGGCATTTGCATGGGTATATGAATATGAAGGGTGTTGGGGGATATGGGCCATGTGCTGGCAGGTGGGCCTAGATTGGGTTGGGAAATGTGGTCGGCATGGATGAGTTGGACCGAAGGGTCTGTTTCTGTGCTGTACATCTCTTTGACTCTATGAGATAAATGTTCAGTTCTTCCCAGCTCAAAAGCTGTCTCTTTGTTGACTGCAGTCAAAACGAACTTTAAAACTGAAGAAATTCAGTTAATTTTTCCTGCAGCTGTGACTTTTAATGGATAAGTCAGAGACCTTTTATAAGTGAACCTGCTACCTTGTGTCTCTTATAAGTTATTGGAAGCATCTGGAGAAAGATGATTAAAGCAACATGCTGACCAGCAGAAGCATCATAAGGACCATCTCAAACATCTGAGAACAAAGACTTCTGAGCTCTCTTTCTAGGTTATTCCCTCTGTCCCCAAAGCCTATTTTACCTTTTTTGTTTGCCTGACTGTCCACGTGTAATGGTGAGTTTAAAACGGAATTAGAGTTTTAATCAGTCACGTTATAAGCTGATAGTTTATAACTGCTTACCTGTAGCTGGAATCTAATTACATGTAATAAATAACTATTCTTGTTGAGTGAAGAAACCCAGTCTGAGCTTTCTACCAATCTGGGTCTAAAAGTCAAATATATTGGGGAACTTTGTGAACTTTATAAAATCTTCAACTTTTGTGACAACTCTGGATTTGTAGGGCTCAATTTTCAGGGCATTACTCCAATGAGGCAAAACAATACCAATGCACTTAGAAATTAAGGTCCAAAGTAACAAGTCAGAAAAATTATAACTTCACAGAGTCCAGGAAAGACAAACATACACTATATGGACTCTTAGACCTCTGTTCATCATTTAAGATTTTAAGCCAACCATGTGCTATATGGACTCTCAGTCCTCTGTTCATTATTTAATAGTTTTTTTTGATTAAATAATCTTCACATCCTTTTCTGTATTTTAACTCTTTATTTATTGGATTGTTGTTGGCTCGGCTTGCCCACCCCTAATTGCCCTCAAGAAGGTGATGGCGATATTACCTTTGGAGAAAATAGAGGAATGTTCTGAAATCACTTTAAGGGAATATGCAAATAATGCACACATGTTGCTGAGGTTGATGAGAGTTTTTGAATTCCTTGTGTCGATCTGTCTGGTGAACCATCTTGCAATAGTTACATATTTGTTGGCTTCAAAGAAAATGAGATCTTCTTATAACATATCAATCCTGTGTGTATTATTGGTAAGATTGTATAAAGAAGCCAAAAATGAAACACGGGCCTTCACTTTGTATCCATATAAACTGAAGCTCATTTAAAACTCTGCTGTTCACTTCCAATCCCAAATCCCCCAGTCATGGTTGTCTTTTTATATTGTATAGACTGTTAGTTCCTCATTCTCTTAAATTTGAAATAGCCATCTTTTTGTTTAAAATTCTTCACAGCCTTACCCCTTCCTATGTCCGCAACAACCTCCAGCTGTACAATTTATCTCAAACTCTCTGTTCTTCTGACTCTGGCCTCTTTTTCATAACTTCCCCCACCCTCCCCTTCCATAGAAACAATTCTCTCTCAAATCCCTCTGCCTCTCCTCCTTCAATCTTCTTTAAAGATTAAACCTTTCGGTAAGTTATTGTTTTTCTCTTCAAAAGTTTCCTGAGGTTTGCTATCTGTGCTTTTCTTTTCTTATGCTGTGAAACATATACTTCCCATGAGCCAGCAACAATAAAGAGATACTGAGGGATAGAAAAGAAACACTATATTAATATAATATAAATTTGCTGGTTTAAAGAGGCTCATTCAGGTCACTAAAACCTCAGCAATTTCAATCACAACTGTATGTAGCCATATTCATTACAGGAGTATAACAGTGGGCCTGTAAGGAATTAGCTATCATGGTAGCAAGCCAACAATTGACACATTGACGAATGGGTATTCATATATCTGACCATCATGCAATGGGTTCATGGTTTACACCATTGTTATTCAGAAATGATAGCATGAGGCCAACTTTCACACTGCAATGACCAATTGCACAGAGCTGAGTATAATTATGGGTTTGTGTTTGTGTTGCAACCAGTATGAGTTGGAGAGAGCACAATGACCTGCTCAGTGTTTATGGGATCCAGTTATTCATTGCTCAGCACATCCAAAGGAAGATAATCTTAGCAATCCACAAATCCAACTGATTAGACCTAAGCTGTACAGATCTGCTATATCCAGTCAGGAATAATGGTAGACAATTAACTCAATAGCAGAGAAACTCCCCAAAGATCCTCATTCATAATGAGGGTTCCCAGAACATCAGAGCAAAAGATAAAGCTGAAGCATTTGTGGCAATCATCAGCTGAAAAGGGCCTTTCCAGTATTCACTGCCTTGGACATTTCTTGATTTCAAAGTAAGTGAATCAAATTGGCCGAAGACAGGCATCTGTGAAGCTGGGGACCTGAGGAGGAGATCATCCACACGCTTTCTTTTCTTAGATAAGGGGACTAAAACTGTCACAGTATTCTAGTCGTTATTTCCTGGCACCCTATTATTATGTCTCCAGTTATATTCCCTAAGAGGCTTATGTTAACTTTAGCATCTCTCTTCCTTTTATATATTTCAAAAAGCTCTTCCAGTCTGTTTTATATTGCTTGCTAGTTCACCCTCATGTTTTATTTTTTCCTTGTGTAATACATTACTGGATTTTAAAATGTTTCCAGTCCTCTAATTTACCATTAATCTTTGCCACATCACAGCATGTTTTTTTCATTCAGTTTGATACTATTCTGACAGTCCTTGGTTCACCATGATTGGCTTATCCCCTTCCTAAAATCCGTCTTTTTCACTGGGATATATCTTTGCTGAACGATACAAACTATTTTCTTAAATGTCTGCCATTGTTCTTCAACCACCATTTTTCTTAAAGAATTTCCCAGTCCACTCCAGCCAAATCTGCCCTAGTTTGTTTCTGACCCAAGTTTCTCATACTGAAATGGAATGCTAAATTCTACCAGGTTATGATCATTGGAAGATCTTTTACCCTGAGATTATTTATTATACATGACTTATTAACATTATCAAATCCAAAACAGCCTGATCCCTGGTTAGATCCTCCATCTATTCTTCTAGGGAACTGTCCCACGTATACTCAATGAACAAAAACAGAAATTGCTGGAAAAGCTCAGCAGATCTGGCAGCGGTTATGGATTAGGCCAGACCACTCAAAACATTCTTGAGCAGGCAACCCAGACCATAACTTTGCGATTTGTTTGGTAAGTGTACAGTGAGAATTACTCAGAGTAAGCTAGCTAGGTTGACAACTAGGTTTTAAAACAGACAGAAATTAATTCACAAAATTACACATTGAAACACAAAGAACAGAATAAAGAGCCCCTACAGAACTCAGTCTATCAACATTGACTTAATTATGCTGTTCCAAATATACACAACAGTCCCAATAAGCAAACCCCCTTAAAACACAGTTTAAAAAATGGAATAGATGCTTACAAGTTGAAGTTAGAAGGGCAGAAAGAGAGAGAGGGAGTTTTCACACAGCTCACTTCAGAACTTCCAACTCGTTCTGGACTGAACTGCTCAGCTAGAGAGCTGACGCCTCCCCTTTCACTATACAGGTCACTTCTAAAACATGACAGCTTTGACCTGGAGTCTCATCTGTTTACATATAAACAAAAGGCCTCTCAGAATCCATTTCATGTCTGTACCAAACTAGTCTAATCGGAGGCCAGCATGTTTACGACCCCTCTGAAAGAAGTCAAAGAGACAGTAGCCTTTGAAAAAGGAACCAGCTTTGTGACACAGCATCTGTGGAAAGAAATCAGAGATATCATTTTGGGTCAACTGACCCTTCCTCAGAACTGATTTGTTTTTGATTTATAGCTCTTTCCGTTTTTGCATTCCATGATTTTTGTTTTGTTGGCTGTTTGTTAAGTTAATTTTCTACATGAATATTAAAGTCATCCATGCTCAATATGTACTGCCTTTTTCATAGGTCCTCATTTTCGCCTAAGTTAGTCTCCTATAGTATAGCTGCTGTTAGGGGAGTATACACTACACCCACCAATGTCTTCATCCACTTTATCTTATTTACACCCAAATTGATTATTCATCAACCATTCCAGATCATTTCTTGCTGTCATACTTATTTCATTTCATACTAACAATGTTACTCCACCATACTGACTTTCAATTTGCCTTTTTCTGTTTCTTCCTTGAATGTTTAGTTAGGAGAAAGTGAGTACTGCAGATGCTGGAGATCAGAGTCGAGAGTGTGGTGCTGGAAAAGCACAGCAGGTCAGACAGTATCCGAGGAGTAGAAGAATTGATGTTTCAGGCATAAGCCCCTCATCAGAAGGGCTCATGCCCAAAACATCGATTCTCCTGCTCCTCGGATGCTGCCTGACCTATTGAATATTTAGTTACCAGCTTTGTAATATTGCCTCTGTAATGGCTATAACATCATACATATTAACATCTATTTGTGCCATTATACATTTATTTCTAAATACTATGAACATTTAAGTAATGTGTCAATAATTTTGTTTTTTTTTTACCGTTTGATCCCCTTTGATTCCATTTCCTTTTTTCATGTCTGTGCCACCCTGTCCCTCCATGTCCTATTCTGAGTATCAATTATTAAAATAGTCGCCCTGCAATGCCACCACATAGAAAGCAGGAAATTTACATTTCACTATCAGAGGAGGTTTTGAAGATTCTAGCTAGTACTGTAATCGGGCTATTTTGAATTAAAGGAGTTCATTCTAGAAAGATACAGGGAAAGAATTCAAATTTTAAGGAAATAGCCTGGATAAACCTATATTGAAAATGAAAGGGTTATGCAAAGTAATTTTAGAACATAGAACAATACAGCGCAGAACAGGCCCTTCAGCTCTCGATGTTGCGCCGATCTGTGAACTAATCTAAGCCCATCACCTGACACGATCCCATCATCATCCATGTGCTTATCCAAGGACATTTTAAATGCCCCTAATGTGGCTGAGTTAACTACATTGGCAGGTAGGGCATTCCATGCCTTTACCACTCTCTGAGTAAAGAACCTGCCTCTGACATCTGTCTTAAATCTCCTCAATTTGTAGCTATGCCCCCTTGAACAAGCAGATGTCATCATCCTCGGAAAAAAACTCTCACTGTCCGCCCTATCTAATCCTCCAATCATCTTGTATATCTCTTATTAATTCCCCTCTTAGCCTTCTTCTCTCCAATGAGAACAGACCCAGGTCCCTCAGCCTTTCCTCATAGACCAGGCAACGTCCTGGTAAATCTCCTCTGCATCTTTTCCAATGCTTCCACATCCTTCCTGTAATGGGGCAACAAGAACTCTACACAATATTCCAAGTGAGGCCTCACTAGCATTTTGTACAGTTGCAGTATGACATTAAAGCAAAGGCTTTACTGAAGTCTATGTACTCCACGTTAACTGCCCTACCCTCATCCACATGCTTGGTCACCTTCTCAAAAAACAGGGTTGAAATCAGATGTCAAGCTCTCAGCGAAACCATTCTTTCAAAGAATTTAAAAAGTCACAATGTTTTGGAGACAATGGCCTTGTGGTATTATTGCTGAACTGTTAATTCAGCGACCCCAGGTAATGTTCCGGGGTACTGGGTTCAAATCCCACCATGGCAGCTGAGAGAATTTGAATTCAATAAAAAAAACTGGAATTAAGAATCTAATGATGACCATGAATCCTTTGTTGATTGTTGGAAAAACTCATTTTGTTCACTAATGTCCTTTAGGGAAGGAAACTGCCTTCCTTACCTGGTCTGGTCTACATGTGACTCCAGACACACAGCAATGTGGTTGACTTTAATTGCCCTCTGGGCAATTAGGGATGGGCAATAAATGCTAGCTTAGCCAGTGACACTCACATCCCCCGAACAAAAAATAAAAAAAAACCTTTTGGAATAAGGATCCAGATTGAAGTCAAAAGGGTTGGAGCAGCAATTTATCTATCGTCTGATCCATGAAACTAAATATTCTTTCCTTCATCTTAATAGACTTGAGAAAAAATAGAAAATGAGAGGGTTAACAGAGGGCATTTAGTCAGGGTAAGGAAAGAACAACTGGTAATGCCCCTGCATTACTGGTAATTCAAAATAAGTAATTGGCATATAGAATCATAGAGTCATAGAGATGTACAGCATTCTTCATTAACTGAGGCTCACTAAGCAGATTTAGAGTTCAATAACTTTGCACAGCAAGTTCACACTGAAGCCAAGGCTGAAGGACTATGGGAGAGCTATTTAGTTAAGAATGGACTTCATAGAATCACAACAGTTCACATTCAGCCTATCGAGTCCACACCAACCCTCTGAAGAGCATCCCATCCAGACCCAACCCCATCCCTGTAACCCAGCATTTCCCATGGCTAATCCACCTGACCTTCACATCTCTGGACACTTTAGCATGGCCAATCCACCTAACCTGCACATCTTTTGACTATGGAAGGAAACCAGAGCACCCGGAAGAAACCCACGTAAAAATGGGCAGAATGTACAAACTCCACACAGACAGTCACCCAAGGATGGAATTGGATCCAGGGCCCTGGCACTGTAAGGCAGCAGTGCTAACCACTCAGCCACCGTGCCATGTAGAGACATTCTGACAGACCTGTGGATGAGGAATAGATGCTTGTTCAACAGATGGTGGTATCACCCAAATATAATAATGAGATATTGCAATTTGCGCAGGAAATTCCTATGACAGGATATGTAGGAATATAGAAAACTCAAACATTGATAAGTGGGTATTTTACCTGGCCAAGACTTCATATGGATGTCATGCAGTTCTGTAAACATGCTATGCCTGACAGTTTGGAGGAAATCCCTCAACACATCATGAAGCCAGCACTTTAATTCCCATTGTAGTTTTTAAAAAATATATTTTTATTGAAAAATAGATTTTTAATATTACAACAAATACAAAACAATGCAAAGAACATACTCCATAAACAATTGTAAAAAACCCAAACTGCCCTCATGCACAAATGCATAAATATGTATAGAAAAATATATACATTAAAAAACTTCAACTAACAACTTAACTGAATAAATAATAATAACTCATCTCAGCTGAATATCAAGAGCATTAGTTTTCATATATTCATATGTTGGCAGTTCCCTCTCTGGATATTGGACTTGTAAAGCACAATCATTACGGCTATATAAAAGTCCTTATTAGTGTGGCAGACAAATCTGTGTTCAGGTATTCCAAAAGGGCCACCATGTCTTATAGACATTCTCAGTCTTGTGGTGTACCATACTTGTGAGGAAATCCAAGGGGATATGCTCCATAATAATCTTCTGCCAACCCGACAGGCCCAGGGGATTTTCAGATACCCAACCTAAAAATATATTGTTTCTAGCACAGAAAGTGAGGATGTTGAAAAGTTTTTTCTTATGCGCATCTACAGGGAACACACTGGGCAGGCCCAGAAGAAGAGAGATCAGGTCCTTCTCCACCCTTACACTCAAAATCCCCTTCATTGCAGCTGCCAAAGCACTCCAGTATGTTTAAAGCCTACCACAGGACCAGAGACAGTGGATAAGAGTGCCCATACCAACCTTGCACTTGGGACATGTTGAAGATACCCCTAGTTTAAATTTTGACACACAATCCGGAGCCAAGTGGACCCTGTGGAGAATCTTCAACTGTAAAGCATGGGTCCTATTGCAAATTGATATCTTTCTTGCATTTTCCCAAATATCTTCCCAAGCCTCTGAGGAGACCTCAACGCCTAGCTCTCTCTCCCACACCCTACAGAGTTGATCAAACTCATCTGAACTCATATCTTGATGATATAAAGTGCTGACAGAAAGTGTACTCTTAGCACTGAGCACACTCCTCTCTATGTCAGATTTGTAGGTATCAGTCAAAAGTGTAGTCTTTTTTTGAATAAAATCCTTAACTTGAAAAAGACAAAAGAGGTCCCTGTTAGATAGCTCATATTTCCATGCTAACTGATCAAAGGACATCATTGTGTCTCCCTCAAATAAATCGCCCATGCAAGACACACCTCTAGCTGCCCAATGTTTGAATCCTGAATCTATCATCCCCGGTTGAAAACCTGGCATACCTACTATAGGTGTAAAAGAAGATGTTTTGCCAATATTGCCTTCCCTCTGCCAAATTGCTCTCCATGCTTTAACAGTGTTGATAAATATTGGGTTATGGCAATATTCTCTAAATGTCCTCATTTTGTCCAAAATGCAGAAGATGCAGGATCAGTTAATTCCAAAAAGGAAGAAAATTCCTAAGAGGAGGCAGGGGTGGCCATGGCTGGTGAGGGAAGTTAAGAAACATATAAAGTCAAAAGAGAAAAAGTATAACATAGCAAAGATGAGTGGGAAAACGGAGGACTGGGAAGCTTTTAAAGAACAACAGAGGATTACTAAGAAGGAAATACGCAGAGAAAAAAATGAGGTACAAAGGTAAACTGGCCAATAATATAAAGGAGCATAGTAAAAGCTTTTTTTGATATGTGAAAGGAAAAAAAATGGTTAAGACTAAAATTGGGCCCTTGAAGACAGAAACAGCGGAATATATTACAGGGAACAATGAAATAGGTGAAGTGTTGAATTGGTACTTCAGATCTGTGTTCACTGGGGAAGACACAAACAATCTCCATTAGGTAATAGTGGCTGAAGGACCTAAACTGAAGGGAATTTATATAAGCCAGGAATTGGTGTTGGAGAGACTGTTAGGTCTGAAGATTGATAAGTCCCCGGGGCCTGATGGTCTACATCCCAGGGTACTGAAGGAGGTGGCTCGGGAAATCGTGGATGCTTTGGTGATTATTTTCCAATGTTCTATAAATTCAGGATCAGTTCCTGCGGATTGGAGGGTGGCTAATGTTGTCCCTCTTTTTAAGAAAGGAGTGAGAGAGAAAGCAGGGAATTATAGACCAGTTAGTCTGACCTCAGTGGTGGGAAAGATGCTGGAGTCAATTATAAAGGATGAAATTACGACACATCTGGATAGCAGTAACAGGATAGGTCAGAGTCAGCATGGATTTATGAAGGGGAAATCATGCTTGACTAATCTTCTGGAATTTTTTGAGGATGTAACTCTGAAGATGGACAAGGGAGATCCAGTGGATGTAGTGTACCTGGACTTTCAGAAAGCCTTTGATAAAGTCCCACATAGGAGGTTAGTGAGCAAAATTAGGGCGCATGATATTGGTGGAAAAATACTGACTTGGATTGAAAATTGGTTGGCTGACAGGAAACAAAGAGTAGTGATAAATAGCTCCCTTTCGGAATGGCAGGCGGTGACCAGTGGGGTACCGCAGGGATCAGTGCTGGGACCGCAGCTTTTTACAATATACATTAATGATATAGATGATGGTATTAAAAGTAATATTAGCAAATTTGTTGATGATACAAAGCTGGGTGGCAGTGTGAAATGTGAGGAGGATGTTAGGAGAATACAGGGTGACCTGGACAGGCTAGGTGAGTGGACAGATGCATGGCAGATGCAGTTTAATGTGGATAAATGTGTGGTTATCCACTTTGGTGGCAGGAACAGAAAGGCAGATTACTACCTAAATGGAGTCAAGTTAGGTAAAGGGGCAGTACAACAAGATCTAGGTGTTCTTGTACATCAGTCAATGAAAGCAAGCATGCAGGTACAGCAGGCAGTGAAGAAAGCTAATAGCATGCTGGCCTTCATAACAAGAGGAACATAGAACATAGAACATAGAACAATACAGCGCAGTACAGGCCCTTTGGCCCTCGATGTTGCGCCAATCCAAGCCCACCTAACCTATACTAACCCACTATCCTCCATATACCTATCCAATGCCCGCTTAAATGCCCATAAAGAGGGAGAGTCCACCACTGCTACTGGCAGGGCATTCCATGAACTTACAACTCGCTGAGTGAAGAACCTACCCCTAACTTCAGTCCTATATCTACCCCCCCTTAATTTAAAGCTATGCCCCCTTGTAATACCCGACTCCATACGCGGGAAAAGGTTCACACTGTCAACCCTATCTAACCCCATGTCAACCCTATCTAACCCCAATTGAGTATAGAAGCAAAGAGGTCCTTCTGCAGCTGTACAGGGCCCTAGTGAGACCGCATTTGGAATATTGTGTGCAGTTTTGGTCTCCAAATTTGAGGAAAGACATTCTGGCTATTGAGGGAGTGCAGTGTTGGTTCATTAGGTCAATTCCCGGATGGCGGGAATATCTTACGCTGAAAGATTGGAGCGACTGAGCTTGTATACCCTTGGGTTTAGAAGGCTGAGAGAGGATCTGATTGAGACGTATAAGATTATTAAAGGATTGGACACTCTGGAGGCAGGAAGTATGTTTCTGCTGATGGGTGAGTCCCGAACCAGAGGACACAGTTTAAAAATAAGGGGTAGGCCATTTAGAACAGAGTTGAGTAGAAACTTCTTCAGAAGAGAAAATGAGGTCTGCAGATGCTGGAGATCAGAAACTTCTTCACCCAGAGTGTGGTGGCTGTATGGAATGCTCTGCCCCAGAAGGCTGTGGAGGCCAAGTCTCTGGATAGAGCTCTTAAGGATAGTGGAATCAAGGGTTATGGGGCTAAGGCAGGAACAGGATACTGATTGAGGATAATCAGCCATGATCATCTTAAATGGTGGTACTGGCTCGAAGGGCAGAATGGCCTACTCCTGCACCTATTGTCTATTGTCTATTGTCTAAAACAGCAAGCTAGTAAGGGAGCTCCTTGCCTGGGAGGCTTCGATATCTAACCATATTGAAAGAGGGTCCCCACAAGCCCAATCACTCACGTAAGATAAAAGCGAGCTTAGGTGAGCGTTTTTAATGTCCAGGAGATCCACTCCCCCAATCTGTGAGGCAATCTCAGTTTAACTAATTTAATAAGGAGCGGCTTACAATGCCAAACAAAAAAACTGAGCCAGCCGTTCAGTCTCCTGAATGTTTGCTTATCGAAAATCAGGAGAGTACCTGTATAGGGCACAGCAAATGGGTGAGAATATTCATCTTAATAAGCCCTATCCGACCTAACCATGAGACCGGAAGGTCTTGTCTTTGAAGGTCTTGTTCGATTTTGTCGAATAATTGAACAAAATTAGGTTCGAACATCTGATCAAGAACTGGAGTAATGAATATGCCCAAATACACAAAATCCCGCTGTGACCACTTAAATGAGAATCGATATTCGCTCTCAATACCTAGCACCTTCGTAAGACCACCCACAGGCATCGCCTCTGATTTTGCAAAATTAATTTTGTGTCCTGAAAAGGTGTCAAACATGCTGATGCATTGTATCAGTCGAGGCACCAAAACTGCTGGATTTGACAAAAAAAATTAGGACATCATCCGCATAAAATGAAATCTTATGTAATTTTGACCCCACTTCTGGAGCCAATATATTAAGATCAACATGAATGGCCTCCGCCAATGGTTCAACCACCAACGTAAAAAGTAATGGCAAAAGGAGACAGCCCTGCCGGCTGCCCCTAAAAATGGTAAAATTGCTTGATTGTACCCTGTTGGTGATGACCACAGCAAGAGGGTCACTGTAGAGAGCCTTTATCCATCTGATAAAGGCTTCACCCAAGACAAACCGCTCCAGAGTATAAAAAAGGAACGGCCACTCAACTCAGTCAAATGCCTTCTCCGCATCGAGAGAAATCACCAATCCCTGTATTGACTGTTGCTGACACGCTTGAATTATATTAAGCAGCCTACTAACATTATTGGAGGATCTGCAGCCCTTTATGAAGCCCATCTAGTCCTCTTTAACAGTCTCCAGCCTTAACGCAAAAGTCTTAGAGAGGATTTTGAAGTCCACATTTAAGAGTGAAATGGGCCTGTATGAAGCACAGGCCTCTGGGACCTTCCCTTTGTTAAGAATAAGCAAAATATTGGCATCTCTCAGAGATCGCGGGAGACAATCATGACTGTATGAGTCATTGAACATATTGAGCATCGAGCCTGGCAATATGTTTATAAATTCCTTACAGAATTTGCTGGAAAGTCCATCGCGGGCGCGTTTCCACTCTGAAACTGTTTCACAGCGTTCTGCACCTCTTGCTCTGATAAGGGGGCATTGAGAAAAGACTCTTATTTGGGGGTCATGCCTGGAAACTCCAGAACCTTGAAAAAGGACTCCATCTTGGCCTGCCCCTCCTCACAGCCCTCAGATTTGTATAACTTTGAGTAAACTCTCTGGAATACCACATTAATCTTTTTGGAATCACATGTTAGGGTCCCAGACACTTCTCTAATCAATGTAATGGCTTGTGGGGGGCTCCTTTTCCTGGCAAGATATGCTAACTATTTGCCTGGCCTGTCACCATGCTCATATAACCTTTGCTTTTTGAAAGTAAGCTCCTTCTTTGCTGTTTGTGTGAGCACGGAATTCAATGCAGACCGCAACGCTGTAAACCTCTGTAGCTTGACCAACAAGGGCCTGTCAAAGTAAGCCTTCTCGGCTGCCTTCAACCATGATTCAAGGAGACATTGCTGCTCACCATTCTGCTGCTTCCTACTGGCAGAGTAAGAAATAACTAACCCCGTGGCATAGGCTTTGGCAGTTTCCCAAAGGACGAACAGGCTACTAACCGACCTTGAGTTAACGTCTAGGAATGTCCAAAATTCCCCAGAGAAATACTCCACAAACGTATTATCCTTAAGGATAAAGGGATCTATTCACCAGTGCCTTAGGCCCACTGTAATGTGCTTAATCTCAACCAACAGGTCCAATAGGGCGTGCGCGGAGATGGTAATATTACCAATTGTACAAGATGATACTAAGTTCAGGGTTGCCACAGGGGTAAGAAAAAAATCAATCCTAGTGTGACCTCTGTGTAGATTGGAAAAAAGCGCAAATTCCCTGCCTGGAGAGTGGAGACACCTCCAGAAGTGCACCAACCCTAACTCCACACACATATCCACTAATTGTTTCGTTTGTACAGAGGGTATCCAGGGGGCCTTTGGGCAACCTGTCTACTGTGGGATCCAAGAGACAATTAAACTCTCCCCCTATAATGAGACTAAAGACTGATCAAGTTTTTTATAGATTAGGTTATCTAGTGTGGAAACAGGCCCTTCAGCCCAACCAGTTCACACCGACCCTCTGAAGAGTAACCCACCCAGACCCATTTCCCTCTGACTAATGCACCTAACACTACAGGCAATTTACCATGGCCAGTTCACCTGACCTGCATATCTTTGTGACTGTGGGAGCAAACTGGAGCAAACCCATGCAGACACGGGGAGAATGTGCAAACACCACACAGACAGTCGCCCGAGGTTGGAATCGAACCTAGGACTCTGATGCAGTGAGGCAGCAGTGCTAAGCACTGAGCCACCATGCCACCCTTAGAGAACACATCTACCAGAAATCTGAGGGAATGGGCCAAAGGGCAATAAACATTTAAAACACCATATTCTTCCCCATTTATCAGGGTTTTGAGAATTACAAACTTCCCGTGTGTGTGTCCTTAACACACTCTAGTGACTTAAATGGGAGATTCCTCCTAACCAATATAGCCACTCCCTACTACTGCAATTAAAAGGTGAAAAGTAAACCCAATCAAGGCCATTCAGCTGTAGTTTCAAATGCCCCCTATCATCCAAGTGTGTCTCCTGTAACAAAGCAATAGCCACCTTTTCCTTTCTAAGATTCAAAAGTACTTTCTTTCATTTAATTGGTGAGTGACTCCCTTTGATGTTCCAGGTACACCATTTAATCAAGTCATTAGCCATAACCTTCTGCAGTAACATTTAGATTCCAGAGAGGAGGAACTCAAATTACAAATCGCTGAGCCTTAGTGTCACAAGAATGTAAAAACTACATAAATTAAAACCACTATAATTAACAAACCTACAAATCTATCAAAGATTATATACAACAAAAACCAAAAAACAACCAACATATAAAGCGCCAACGGTGCTGAATAGGGGAACTGACCTCCTGTCCAAAGGGGGCAACTACACAACCCAACTTCACATCCCGCTGCCAAGACTGCAGCCTGGGCATTTAAATATTTGAACCGGGCATAAATTGCCTGTAAGTAGACACCTAGCCACCCCAACTATTTTCCCTTTCTCCTAGCTAGAACCACAACGCAGACACAAGCAGAAAAGAAAGAAAATGCACCATGGAATAGCAATGTGAATAAAGAAACGTTGGAAAAAAAAGGGTAAGTACCCTACCCATCCTTTGGTATAACATAACTTAAAAATTGAAAATACACATCTCAACCACTGCCAAACATAGTTTAGGCCAGATTATTACCAATAAAAAAGATAGGAAAAGAAATCCCCAACTGGATCTTTTTTCAAAGAAAAACAAAGACATTCCCAAACAACACCACTATTTGTACATACTAAATTATTCAGATTAAGTTAATTTGTCCACAAAGTCTCTTGCCTTCTCTGATGTGTCAAAGAGATGTACGGATCCATCTAAGGTGATCCAAAGCACCGCCGGATTCCTTAGAGAAAGTACTGAATCCCAAGCTCTCTCAGTCTTCTCTTGACACCGTCATAGGATTTTCTTTGCTGGATCACCACCACTGAGAAGTCCTGGAAGAACTTGATCTTAGAGTTCTCGTAAACTAGGGCCTTTAGATCCTTCCCCTGGATTTTGGAAGCTTCCACAATTCTCTCCTTAATGATGAAAATGTACAAGGATGTTGATCCAGACCTCTGCGCCATAACCCAGTGAGCCCTCTTGATCTTCAAGCCTCTCATTCCAGCCTCCAAGTTAAAGAATTTCGGCAACCAGTCCTCAATAAATTCCGCCGGCCGCTCACCTTCCTTACCCTCCAGCAGACCAACGATCTGAATGCTTTTTCTCCTGCCCCTGTACTCAAGGTCATCAACGTGGTCAAGCAAATTATGGATCTGCTCTCCAGACTTGGATCCAATCCTTGGAGGAACCGGTATCAGCTTCCACCACTGCAACTCTGCGTTCTACCTCATCTGTCCTCTTCTCCAAGTCTCCCAGCTGCTGCTTATGTTTCTGCAGAATGATACAGATCGGGGCCAACTTCTCCTCTATATGCCTACTTAACATCTCGCGAGACTTCGCAAGCTCCTTCACCAGGGCCTGATAAGAAATCGAATCTGAGGATTCTGCAGGCTGGGCCGCCCTTCCCTTCTTCGCTATCCCTGGACGGCAAAAACCAAAGTAAGTTGATTTTTAACAGTTTCCAGGTACTCCATGACCTTTCCAGAGTCCCAGGCTATTGCAGTGGTCCAGGTAGGGCGGGTTAAAAGTTCATCCTGCTTGTGCTGTGGTGCGAAGCTCTGCAACGCGATCTTCCTAAATCGCCGCCATCTTGGATCCCCGCATTGTAGTTTTTGAAGAACTATTCAGTTGAGTTTTAATAAATTGTGTAGGACCATTACCCCAAACAGAAACAGGACACGGATACATCCTTGCAATAATGCTTACAGTACCTGATTTGCAGAAGCTATTCCTTTGAGGACAATTAAAGCTTTGTCCCAGAAGGATTATTATAACAAGTTCAGCAATGATCCCTGGAAGAAAATTTGAGTTCATGCTAATGAAGAGATTGCTAATTCAGAAGTAAACTCTAATTCTGATATATAAGTCACTAACATGTTTGAAGCGAGGCATAACACTTCTGAATCTGAAGCCATAATCAAGGAATGTAGAAATCAAAACCCTGTCATTAAATTAAATGGGTAACTTGTTTCAGTTAGCAAAATATAACATGACTGTTCAGTTTCCTACAGCAGATTCATCAGTACCAATAGGTTTACCAATGTGCTGTGCTGAGGAAGAAATAATTATGCCCAATGTGCAGGAGAACAAGGAAAAGCAGGCAAATTCTACATAATTAAATGAACTTAATATCACAGAGTGTCCTCTAACAGTTTCCTCCTTAGCTTCATGTCCAGAACTCTCATACAATTCTCTGGAAATGATAAAGTTGCCCAGTGAAGGAAGACTAAGGATATATAGAAAGCGTTTGTAGAATTAAAAGAATGTAAAATGTTTGCAGAGTGCCCACTACAAATTCTCCTTTAGAATCCAATGTGAGGGTGTCAAATTATAAGCAGGAGGTATCAATATTTCACAGGATGTTTGATGTTGGCTTTGAAGTGGAGAAATTCCCTGGTGACTCTGATGAAGAGAAGCAGAGCCTACATTCAGATAGTGAAAGTAGGAAGTGTGTTGAATTTGAGAAAGTAGGAAATCAATTCTCAATTAGAATCATCAAACCTAGAACTGGAACCTGAAGTAACAGAGATTCAAATTCCACACACTGATTGTTATTTGGTGGCTCAGTGGAGGCAGGGTCCCAGGTTCAATTCCAGCCTCGGGCAGACTGCCTGTGTGGAGTTTGCACATTCTCCCCGTGTCTACGTGGTTTTCCTCCCACAGTCCAAAGATGTGCAGGTCAGGTGAATTGGCCATGCTAAATTGCCCATAGTGTTAGTTGCATTAGTCAAAGGGAAATGGGTCTGGGTGGGTTTCTCTTTGGAAGGTCGGTGTGGACTGATTGGGCCGAAGGGCCTGTTTCCACACTGTAGGGAATCTAATCATTCTGTTCCATAAGCAGATAGATTTGGGTGAATAAAATGATCAGAAAGTTTCAATGCTGTTTTGCAGAAACAATGCATATATGTAGCCTAATACAACTTTTAGAAACTGGGTTGCTGAAGATAGATTTTGAGGCTAATGTGATGAGTTAAGAGAATAGGTGGTCCAGTGAATACTGCTGTTGTTTTTACAAATACCGATCAGCTACAGAAAGCTGCAGATTTCTCTTCAAATCTGCAAAAATGAAGATTAATGAAGCAAGTGTAACAAAACAAGCAACTGAAAGTAGGGAAATGGGCCTGAAGGCTGATATGTAGGCAAGTATTTCCAGTTCATGCATTGAGGATGACTTTATTGAAGCAAGGATACTAACGTTTTTATTTAAGTTATAGTTGCAAGAAAAATCTACTGACTCAAGTCTAAGAGCATTGACCTGGGAGCCAGGGAAATCTAATAACATTTCAGATATCGAAACAGAGGAAATCACTGCAGAACCACGAAGTTGATTTTTTAAAATTCTGTTTCAGGTGAAGACTGGAATACAGATATTGAATGTTATTATCCAAGTTGACTATTACTTTTATTTGGAGTAACAAGTAGAGTGCATGGTACTAACAGAATTTCAAAATCACCTCCTCAGATTAGAAAAGAAGTTGCTGATTGTGGAGGTGAAAATCAGAAGCTGAACTGTTTCTGTGGTAAAAAAGGGGAACACCTTCATTCAGAATGGCGGAAATTATGGCCTTTGGGGCTCATAAGTGAGCCTGAAATCCAAATCAAAAAGGAAAATACTTCAGTTCAAATTGCAGCTTAAACTACAACTGTGAGACTGGAGGTAAACACTGTTATGAATGCAGCAGAGATGAATGAAGTAGATGAGAGATATAAAGGTTATTTGACAAAAGGGAAAGTATCCTTTTTTTCAAATGTTGCAGTAAAACACACAAATATATTAATCAATACAAGAGCTAATCAAACTCTTGTACTGAAGAAGGATTTAGTTTTCCTTCCAGAGAATGCAGCAAAAGCCAAAATGTTAGTTAATGGGAGAAGTGGAGAGTATTTCCCAGATCCATTGTACAAATTACAATTGCAGTGTCACTTCTCTGGAACAATGGTAGTAAGAGATGTGGTGCAGAGCTTCACTTTATACAATGTCTTCACAACCACCTGATGAAGGAGCGGCGCTCTGAAAGCTAGTGCTTCCAATTAAACCTGTTGGACTATAACCTGGTGTTGTGTGATTTTTAACTTTGTACACCCCAGTCCAACACCGGCATCTCCAAATCATCACTTCAAAACCCATGACCACTATCACTGGGCAGTAGATACATGGGAACAAGACCACCTGCAAGCTGCTCTCCATCCAGCCACCATCCTGACTTGGAAATATATCACCATTCCTTCACTGTCATGGTGTCAAAGTCCTGGAACTCCCTCCCTTAACAGCACTGTTCAAGAAGACAGGTCACTGCCACCATTTCAGGGGCAATCATGAGGAGAATAAATGCTGATGCCCACATTCTCTAAATATATCAAACAAATTGTGCAAATAGTATCACAATAGCTAGAACTTCTATTAGAGCATCCATTAGATTTAAATTTGTTTTGTGGTTAGTAGAGGACATACAGACTCTAGAACACCAATTCAACTCCATCTCTGATTGATGAAGTAAAAGTGTCATTGTCTACTGTCTCCAAGGGTCATATATGACATGAAATTAAACAACTTCATTCAAGTTCCAAGGCCCACAACATAAAACTAACACCAACTGGTAATTTTGTTGAGAAGATCGCAGGATTGTTGGAGTAGACCCTGAGATGCTTTCACATTGGTGTACTAGGGCTTGCTCTAACTGGACTTATAACTGAAGCAAATCAGAACACAAGAATCTTCATTCTGACTGCTCCTATCTGGGAGCCTCAGCTATATTGATACGTTTATATTGATTAATCACAGACATGCTTCCTTGACTTTCTGTCTATCAATAGATTGTACTTACGATCCTATTGGGTGATGAGATTTTCCACTGGGAGCACTTATCTATAAATCTGCCAATACATAAAGAGAAGGTTTAACAATAATATAGGTTTTTGAAATGGAATCTGCTGCTCTATTGCAATAATATTCTCCACCTTGATCAACACAAAGTTCGAAAAGGAAAATACAAAAAGTAGTTTAATAGGTTAAAAATAACTCATTTTATGTTCTTTAAAGCCTGAATAAGGCTGTGACTTAATTTTATAATACTGACGGAAGGAAGTGACTATAAAAAGCCAATGAGGCTCCATGGATGCTATATTCAACTAAAGCCTACTCATAGTGCTCTCAGCACTCATTCTGTTTCCATCTAGATTTATTAATGCACAGTTCACCTCATTGGGCACATCCATATAAGAAAAGAAACAGCTGTGCTTTTAGCGAGAGAAGGGGCTCTGAGCTTACAGTCAGTTAAATTACATGCCAAAACTTGGAACTTTAAAATGTCTTTTGCCCCCATTTACCTTGTGTCTGCTGTTGTGAAGGCCAATTTCTTGCCCTTGTTAATTGAGTCAAAAATATTACAGTAGTTAAATAAGAATTGTTTTTTTCTGAAGTGAAGAGGGATGTTGTATGTCTTATGATATGGATCACTTTACTTGCTGGTGCCAACTGATAATTTTTGCTTGAAAATGACATTTATGTTTTTGCGATTTTCCAAATTTAACTGGAATTCTGTAATTCATCTTTGAGGAGACACATAAAGTAACTATTGGTGCAAACCCCACAGTCAGAGACCTTTTTTATATGAGGATCCTGGGAACATCCAGAGCCACCATATCAAGAGCTGTTGTAATTCATTACCACACTGCACTCAACATCAATCTGTCTTGGCAGATGTAAGCGATGCTAAAATTGAGAGGATTTTCTTTTCATCTTTCTGCACACTGTTTATTCAATCAGGGTGAAGTTAGGGAATGGAGCGTGCAGCCTGGGGCTGCAGCTGAGGAATACAAACATTCATCTCACCTCCCAGCTCTGGTCACAAGTTCAGTTTCCTGTTGAGGAGTGAATCCAAAACATGGGATCCATCTGCATGCACTCAGCTGGTTACTAAGCCTTTGAGAACCAGAGTAAGATTTCATTATTGCATCCAAAAACAACATACAAAGAGATTTTTTGTCTGCCAGTGAGGTAGCTCTTTGGTCATTATTTTGGAACCGGTTTGGATGCATCTGCTGAAGGGACAAATTAAGTTCAAAGTGCACATTACAGTTCAATCAGCTCATCGCCTACTTGTAAGTTCAAAACAGATAGCAGAATACCATAGATTTTGAACAGAAGACTAGTATCAAGGCCAAATCTTCAAACATATTGGCCATGATTTTACCAACACATTACAGAGGGGCTCAGAAGCATGTGAAGATAAAGTGGCAGCAAATGGTAACAGAAAGAAAGCCCGATGTACTTACTTCATGAATAGATTTTACCAGAGCTATCTGTCTGGACGGAGGAGGGGTTGCTGGAATACAGCAGGAAACTAAATGGAAATATTTTGAGAAGAAACACGTGAAGGACTGCACATTCTGCTCAAACATAGCGATTTTTATTTTATGACTAGCTCTGCTGCTATGTTGCACATGCTCCTTATGACAAGTGTGGTGGCCTCAAATGAATAATACAAATGATACAGTACAGTAATGAACCATCCTTGGCAAACGACAGGCACCTTCTTTTCTTTGAATCAGTAGAATACTCAGACTTCCAAAAGGAGCTACCTGTCTCACTATGTGTAAAATTGGTTTGTTTTCAAAAATGTAAACAATATAAACAACAAACTTTTAAGATGTAAAGTGAACCTTCCCTTTCACCAGTAACACTTGGCCTTATTCCAATAATCTTTTCCACCTCATTCCTTTGTTTTTTTTTTGTTCAAGGCAGGCTCATCGCTAACTTTCAGGATTATAAAGGCAATCTTCTGAATTAATTTAACAAACTGGTGTGCAATGTAATGGAAGATTCATTCAAAAAGCTTTGATTTGTGATGAGAAGAGTTGATGGTGAGAAAGATAATCTGCTGGGTTGAACTTGCTTGGCTAATAATGTGGAACTCATAATCTTGTAGTTTGAGAATCCAGTGCTTTTTGTGATCAGCTGGTTTGAAATGTGAATGATTAAACTGATTCACTCATAGCTTGTTACCAATTATCACTTCATACAATTTTCCATATTAAAAGTTGCAAAATTCCCTTGACAGCTTTTCTCTCTCTCAGTTGTGAATGTTGTTGCCCATGGGTATTAAAGATCAGTCTGCCACTGCAATAATTGTTGGTATCTATACCAGGTCTTTCCACACAGTACCAGCACCTTATCCAACATGAATGTCAGAAGTCACACAACACCAGGATTTAGTCCAAAACTTGAAATCATAAGCTTTTGGAGTGCTGCTCCTTTATCAGGTGAAGTAAAGGAAAGCACACACAGAACTCACAGGCGGAGAAATCATTGCAAGATAATTTCAGGTAATGAAGAGTGTCAAAAGATAGTACAAATATTATGAGAGGGGTGTCAACATAGGGGAATCCAAGAGTTGATGGATTGTTTTTTAGGTTCATAGGAGGCACTTATGCAACTTGGTAACAGCCCTCATTTGATCCAGTGTCAGTGAGATTTCATTCACCCTAACTTGGTGGTCTCTTTCTGTTAGATCATGTAAGAGGGCGGACAACATAGGGAGATTAGGAATAAAATGATTGTAGGTTCTTGAGCCAAACACCACCGCCAGTAGAAAGTGAGGACTGCAGATGCTGGAGATCAGATTCGAAAGTGTGGTGCTGGATAAGCACAGCAGGCCAGGCAGCATCCGAGGAACAGGAAAATCAACATTTCAGGCATATTCCTGATGAAGGGTTTGTGCCCAAAACGTCGATTCTCCTGCTCCTCAGATGCTGCCTGACTTACTGGCTTTTTCAGCACCACACACTCGACAAACACCACTGCAAGGATATACACACAGACAGACACACTGCCAGTATACACACAAACACCACTGCCAGTATACACACAGACAAACACCACTGCCAGTATACACACAAACACACTGCCAGTATACACACAGACAGACATCACAGCCAGTATACACACAGACAGAAACCACTGCCAGTATACACACAAACACCACTGCCAGTATACACACAGACAAACACCACTGCCAGTATACTCACAGACAAACACCACTGCCAGTATACACACAGACACCACTGCCAGTATACACACAGACAAACACCACTGCCAGTATACACAGACAGACAAACACCACTACCAGTATACACAGACACCACTGCCAGTATACACACAGACAGAAACCACTACCAGTATACACACAGACACCACTGCCAGTATACACACAGACAAACACCACTGCCAGTATACACACAGACAGACAAACACCACTGCCAGTATACACACAGACAAACACCACTGCCAGTATACACACAGACAGAAACCACTGCCAGTATACACACAAACACCACTGCCAGTATACACACAGACAAACACCACTGCCAGTATACACACAGACAAACACCACTGCCAGTATACACACAGACACCACTGCCAGTATACACACAGACAAACACCACTGCCAGTATACACAGACAGACAAACACCACTACCAGTATACACAGACACCACTGCCAGTATACACACAGACAGAAACCACTACCAGTATACACACAGATAAACACCACTGCCAGTATACACACAGACACCACTGCCAGTATACACACAGACAGAAACCACTACCAGTATACACACAGACACCACTACCAGTATACACACAGACACCACTGCCAGTATACACACAGACAAACACCACTGCCAGTATACACACAGACAGACAAACACCACTGCCAGTATACACACAGACAGACACCATTGCCAGTATACACACTGACAGAAACCACTGCCAGTATACACACAGACAAACACCACTGCCAGTATACACACAGACAAACACACTGCCAGTATACACACACAGACACCACAGCCAGTATACATATAGATAGACACCATTGCCAGTATACACACTGACAGAAACCACTGCCAGTATACACACAGACAAACACCACTGCCAGTATACACACAGACAAACACACTGCCAGTATACACACACAGACACCACAGCCAGTATACATATAGACAGACACCATTGCCAGTATACACACAGACAGACACCACAGCCAGTATACACACAGACAGAAACCACTGCCAGTATTACACACAGACAGACAGACACCACAGCCAGTATACACACAGACAGAAACCACTGCCAGTATACACACAGACAGACACCATTGCCAGTATACACATAGACAGACACCACTGCCAGTATGATGTGTTTGAATGATTCAATACCCAAATGTTGGTCAATTGTAACATATACCAGAAAGACTAGGTTCTTATCAAAAAAAATCTGAAAGTTTATTGACAACACTATTTACATTGCGATAATATTTCAGGTTGCTTCATCATTGATCCTCACGCCATCCTAAGGTCAGAATTAGGGATGGTTGCTAATGATTGCACAATGTTCAACAGGATTTGTAACGCTTCAGATATAGTAGCACTCTGTGTCCGTGTGCAACAAAACCTGGACAATGTTCAGACTTAGGCCGATAAATGGCAAGTGACATTCATGACACACAAATGCCACACAGTGACCACTTCCGAGAAAAGAGAATCTAATCATTGGCCTTTGACATTAAATGGCAGAACCATCTTTATTCCTTTTATGCCTTAAGGTGCTTCTACAAGCCTTTGTATCAGTCTTTCATATTGAGTATTCCTTTCCCTGTCAAGAACTCTTCACTCCAAAGTTATCTCAGAATTAAAATATTGCTGTCACATCTGTGGCGACACTGCTCAGACCTCATTCACAAGAGGATTTGCAGTAAGGTTAAAATTAACGAGGCAAAAGTGAGGACTGAAGATGCTGGAAACCAGAGTTTAGATCAGAGTGGTGCTGGAAAAGCACAGCAGATCAGGCAGCATCCGAGGAGCAGGAAAATCGATGTTTCGGGCAAAAACCCGTCATCAGGAATGATGAAGGGCTTTTGGCCGAAGCGTCAATTTTCCTGCTCCTCAGATACTGCCTGACCTGCTGCGCTTTTCCAGCACCACTCTGATCTCAGACCTCATTCACACTCTAGCAACTATTGGGCTGGGATATGAAGTTAAAGTATGGTGCCATGTATGTTGAAGGTCCTCACTTTTACTACTGCCTAAGAGTAAGTAATGTCAGAAGATTACATACCTTTTACCTCACTCCCAAGTGATGCATGTGAGGTGAGCAAGCAGGAAGTTCTTTCTGGAGATGCAGATTATGGCACCATTGATAAAAGGTACCAGGCCACCATTTTATTTGCTATAGGCTAGGAGCTTGCATTGGTCACCCACTGAAGAATCTTGTTTCAATGTTCATAATGCATCCTTAGAAGTTCTGTTGGCTGATGTCCAGGAAAGTAGGAATGTCCTTTTCCTGAAAGATGGCACTAGGAGTTCATCTCATATAACCCATCCAGCCAGGTGCCAGGCAGCTGTTCAGATCATTGCCAATGGATATTATCAGCAGCCCAGGTGCAATGCAGGAAGAAAATGAATGTTCTGCTGTAATTTGCAAGGGTTAAGTGGCATCACCTTCCCTCTGCTAGCTCACTCTCACAGATGCTTCATTCTGTCTAAATGGCATTTCACAAAGGATGATAGCTCAGTGGCTGATGGTTATGCTCTTGTACCAGTAAATGAATGCATTGGCCATCAGTGTTCTGTATCAAGGGCAAGGTAAGCGGGAACAAAGCACTTCCATCTGATATCAGGTTCTTCTTCTTTGCAAGGAAATAGGGTGGTGCCAGCAAACTCCCACAGGGAAGAGAAGCGACAGTCAGGAACCTGGGAGTTTGAACTCAGCACACTGCAGAAGTCCCACATCCCTCCACTGACTTCATTGACTGCAGGAGCCAAGGTTAAAACCATAAGATGTAGGAGAAGAATTAGGCCATTTGGTCCATTCCATACGCTCCAACACTCGGTCATAGCTGATTTATTTCTCAACCTCATTCTCCTGCCTTCGTCCCATAACCTTTGAATCCCTTAACAATCAAGAACTTCTGTCTTAAATATACTTAATGACTTAGCTTCCCCAGCCCTTTTAAGTAGATTCACCACCCTCAGAATCTCAGTTCTGAAGAAGCATCCTTTCACTGTAAGGTCCTAGTCTCTGCTATTGTTGGAACCATTGTCTCCACATCCATTCTATCTAGGCCTCTCAGTATTCTGTAAGTTTCAATGAGATCCCACCTCATCCTTCTAAACTCCATCGAGTATAGACCGAGAGTCCTCAACTTCTGATTGTTCAACAAACCCCCATTCCCTGGATCATTCTTGTAAACCTCCTCTGGAACCCTTCCACACCATCCTTCCTTAGACCCAAAACTACTCACAATTTTCCAAATGCAGTCTGACCAGAGCCTTATATAGCCTCAGCAATACATCCTGCTCTTGTATTGTAGCTCTCTTGAAATGCATGCTAAAATTGCATTGACTTTCCTAACTGCCTACTGAACCTGCATGTTAACCTTAAGAGTATTCTGAACTAGCTCTCCTGAGTTCTGCTGTTCTTCAGATTTACGATGCTTTTCCCCATTTTGAAAATAGGCTACACCTCTATTCGGGGAGAAAGTGAGGACTGCAGATGCTGGAGATCAGAGCTGAAAATGTGTTGCTGGAAAAGTGCAGCAGGTCAGGCAGCATCCAGGGAACAGGAGAATCGATGTTTCGGGCATAAGCCCTTCTTCAGGAATCCCTTTCCTGAAGAAGGGCTTACACCTCTATTCTCCCTCTCAAAATGTACAATCTCACACTTTCCTGCAGTGTATGTCACTTCTTTGCCCATTCTCCTAGTCTGTCCAAGTCCACCTGCAGCCTCCCTGCTTCCTCAACAGTATCTGTCCCTCCACCTTTCTTTGTGTCACCTGCAAATGCATCAACAATGCCCTCAGTTCCTACTTCCACATCATTACTGGGCCATGAATAGGTATGTTCACAACTGAACCCTGCGTAACTTCACTCATCACTGACTGAAAAAGATCCCTTTATCCTTACTCTCTGCCCACTGCCAGTCGGCCATTCCTCTATCCATGCCAGTTAATGAAGACTCACTTGTTTCTATGCAAGAAATTGTGAGCTGGCCAGGATCCTCTATGCCCAGAGCCCAGAGCATACCCATCAAAGTCAAAAACCACCAGGATGTACCAGTTAGCCAAATCCTTCCACTCTAGTAGCAGCAGGACAATAACTAGATGTAATGGAAGAGAGAGGGAAAAAAGTCTCTAAGGGCATATTGGTGGCATGGCTATTCAAGCAACGTACATACTCTGCACAAATTCACTTGCACTGTTCTAATGTATGTTGTTTTATTATTACATCAACAGGAACTGAGAGGTTTATCAGAGTGAAGATTGTGGAGCATCTTCCACCATCAAAATGATGTGCTGCTTTTCAAAGGCACACCTCTCTCACAATCGGCAAAGTGGGTGACGAGTAATCATGTCATCCTTCTGAGAAACACATACCTATTAGCTGATGATTGCAGTTAAGGCACTCCAGATTAAGTCCAATTTGTGTATCCTGCAAATAGGAGCAATGGCAGAGTCTGTCGTGTATTTACAGGAAATGGGAGGGAAACATCTGTCTCATGTCTGAGGTTCAAAGCCAAGCTGGAAAATCTAAGGGTTGCACGATTAGCAATAACTATATCACATAAATCACTTATAATTGTGGAATGAATAGAGGGAATAGCTCAAAGCCCAGAGGAGTGGCAGCATTGTCATTGAGAAAGCTCAGGCATTGTCTGTGAAGACTCATTAGTTTCTCATGGGACTCGTATATCTTTAATGCAAGGACACCTTTAGTGCAACCTTCCAGAGCTCATGGTGGTCGAAGTGCTCAGTGCAGTCACAGGTGCTTTCCCTCACACTGTTCCAGGATAAGGTTTACACTCACACTTTAGCTTTTATGGCGGTGGTGAGGTCAGATCCATAGTTAAAATAAAATGTCAGCATTTTATTGGATTGGGTTGATAAAAACAAATGAAAATCTGTTTCATTTCATGAGGTATGTTAGATAGAACAAACAGAGGCCTGACAGCCAACTGTGCAAAGGAAAGTATAACATTTACAGAAAAAGAATATAGCCAGCTCAGTCACCCTGGAATCGATCACTGTAAGGTTATTATTTTTGCCTCGACAGAATATTGTCTTGTTTTCTTTGTCTTTTCATCCTGGACCATCACTGAACCTTTACTTTCATCTTCCTCCTCAGAAGCTTCCTCTCGTTCCTAGATCTCCTCTGACAACATATCTGTCTGGTGGTGATCGAGATGGTACAAGCTGTAGCACACCGTTATATCTGGGACATACTGTGTCATACCATCAGACATCCAACTGTCATTTTCAGGAAGCCTATGCTCTACTCTACAAAGGCACACAATGTGTTAGACCTCTCCTTCACGTCAGTCTGAGGATCAGGATTAGAGTGGTGCTGGAAAAGCACAGCAGGTCAGGCAGCATCCAAGGAAAATCAATGTTTCAGGCAAAAGTCCTTCATCAGAAATGGCTTTTGCCCAAAATGTCGATTTTCCTGCTCCTCAGATGCTGCCTGACCTGCTGTGGCTTTTCCAGCACCACTCTGATCTTGACTCTAATTTACAGCATCTGCAGTACCCACTTTCGCTCAGTCTGAGAACTGCTGAGACATGGTACACTCCAAGTTTTGAAGGGGTTTCCTCATCCAGCAACCATCCCAGTGTGTACCAGGGAGTTTAAGGAGGCTAGCACCTGTCAGTGGTCCAGGATGTAAGAATGCCGGCAGCTCCCTGGATATCTAGAGCGGACCTGCTTGTAACCTTCTTCACATTGAAAGTCCATTGATAGTTGATTTTCAGATTAAACACCCCTCCCCACCCTTCTGTATCTCCCCTACCATCTTACAATCCCTGTTTTCCTGATAGACTGCCACCTTTCACCGAAAGCCCCCTCTGCATTCCAGTTGAGCCCCTCTATTTTATTACCAATGTCCTGTTTTATACCCAGAATTCCTCACAATTGAGGTGCTAATGGACAAGTTGGCACTGTACCCTTCCCAGATCAAGATCAGTCACCCTGAGTGTCCTTGTTCCCCCATTTTGAGACTGTACACTCCCCTACACTATCCTACTATGTCCAACCCTACCAGATTCAGTTGCCCCCATTACTTGATCCATTTTCTCAAAATAATCAGACCAAATGAGTTCTCATGACCACCATTTTTCTTGTCTCCACTGACTGTAGAAAAACACATCCTCAATGTCAATCTTCATCATATAACGTTCTCTCCTTCTATGCTATTGATGTCGCCAAAAATGCTCATAGAATCCTGACAGTGTGGAAGCAGGCCATTTGGCCCATCGAGTCTGCACTAATCCTCCAACAGCATCCCACCCTGACTCAAACCTGCATTTCCCATAGCTAATCCACCGAATCTATAAAAGCCTGGATGCTATGGGTAATTTAGTAAAGCCAATCCTCCTAACCTGGACATTTTTGGGCTGTGGAAGAAAACTGGAGCACCTAGAGGAAATCCATACAGACACAGAGAGAATGCGCAAACTCGACACAGACAGTCACCTGAATCAAACCCAGGTCCCTAACTCTGTGAAGCACCAATGCTAACCACTGAGCCAGAATATTGTTTGCACTTAGTCTCCTTAAATTCATGTTACAATCTACACAGACTTCCTTCCAATTTCATCCTCACTGCTGAAATCTAGGTTTGTCACATTTTCCATAACCTCTTTCTTTTCCAGAACTGCAACACACTTACGTTGTCCACACTCATCCAGAGCAGCATCACTGGAATCATTTTGGGTAATGATTAAGGGAGAACGTTCAGTATGTTTTCTATGGGTGATAACCTTGTTAATGTGTTATCTCAGTCCAAAACCTGTGGCTCGTCTAGGTGGCATAATTGTTAACACAGTTTTCTGTGCAGGATGAGCAGTGGAGGTGGGAGTGCTGGCTGTAGAGGTGCTATGGTGAGGATTGCCATTTATACAAGGTAGCCTTTTCCCAAGAATTGTAAAATATGAGCACTAACTTGTGCGGAGCGTTCCAAGTTGAGTGAGTGGACATCAAGTGATTTATACGATTTATACCTGAGAGAGATGACAAACCGTATCTTCAACATGACTATTGATTGGAATACATTAATTGCTCTTATAAAATTTGAGTTTCTGAGACTAAAATTTTAATCAAAAACAACAGGCTCACTTTTATGCAAATATCATCTTGCAAAAGTTGAAATCAATCTCTCCCATTGCCTCACATTTGCAGACTTGTCAGATCAGAGACGATTGTGTGCAGTTCCGGTCGCCATACCTTGGGAAGAATGTGGAGACTTTGGAGAAGATGCAAAAGAGATTTACCAGAATGTTGCCTAGATTGGAGTGCATTAGTTATAAGGACAGGTTTCACAAACTTGGATTCTTTCTGTCAAAGAGTGTCAAAGACTGAGGGGCAACCTGATAAAAATCTATAAAATTATGAATAGACTGGATAGTTGGAGACTTTTCTCCAAATTGGAAGTGTCAAATAGCAGGGGGCATAGGCTAAGGTGAGAGGGGGAAGGTTTAAGGAGATGTGTGAGTCATGTTATTTACACAGAGGGTGGTAGATGCCTATCACGTGCTGCCAGAGTAGAATTAAATATAAAAGCAATGTTTAAAAGGTCACACAAATAGGCAGGGAATATGAGGATACAGTCTATGTGCAGGTAGATGGGATTAGTTTAGAGTGATGGTTGGTACAGATATGGTGACCCAAAGGACATGTTCCTCTGCTGTAGTGTTCTATGTTCTATTCCCACCAAACCCATGCCCAAGCCTACCACAAAGAGTGTCCAAAGTAAATGTATAGAGATGAGGAACTTACCTGCTGCCTTCACTGATGTGTTTCCATTAATTTATCAAACAGGTTTGCACCAGGATGAATTTGACTTCAGCAGCAAGTGGGTGATAAAAGGACAAAATATTTGGATGTTTTACGAAAAGTTAAGGACTGCTCTATACACGAGGTGCATGAAATATAAATGATGCTTTTGCCAAAAAATCAAGGCTTGACTTTTACACAAGGTGGACCATTTCTCGAATATATTACAGTGAGAATATTCTAAAGTCTCAGTATCCTGACCATGAGGTGCCAAGGAAATGCAAAGCAGAAAATATCTTATTTTTCACAGAATTTAGTTATGACTATCCTTACCCTTTTCTCAGTTCAGTCTGCTTTCTGTTACTTATCCTTCATTTTGCACTCAATATTATTTCCAATGTCACTCCTTCATTCTTTGACTTTGCACCCTTTCTTAGCTTTCGTAACTACTTGGTAACAGACAACCACCTGATGAAGGAGCAATGCTCCGAAAGCTAGTGCTTCCAAATAAACCTTTTGGACTATAACCTGGTGTTGTGTGATTTTTAACTTTGTACACCCTAGTTCAACACCAGCATTTCCAAATCATGGCTTTTATTTCTGCCTTTCCTGTCGTTACATATTCAGCCTTGCATGCCCCCACTTGAGCACATCTATTCTCTGATCGCTTTTAAACTCCATTCTAGCACAATTAATTATTGCTGATTTCACTATTTTCTGTTCCACTTTCACACTCTCCACCCTCCCTCAGTACATGATTTGTCCACATGCAAAATTATGAACTTTGTAAACAATGCATAATTGGGATGACCTTAACATTAATTTAAAATTTCAGCTTAGATACAGTACAAAGGCTGATATTGTTCATTGGAGTGAATGGGGCAGAGGTTTATGTGACTAAGCCTTTTCTTCTCCTGGGAGGATTAAACAAGCTGGTTGTGTGCCTGCATTATAGAAAACTGATTGGAAAGCTGCTTACTGCAGTGTAAAATAACTTGGCCAGGATGCATCATGGTGTTGTGCTCAAATAAGACAGGATATGTGGAAGGGGCTCCTGCTGTGGAGAGCTGCTAATGTGCATCTATAGACAGCTGGAAGAACAACAAAAGAAAATGTAACCTTTTGTCGACCGTGTACTTTCCCGGTTACACTGGAGCTTCAGATTTAAGGATATTACTAACAATAAAAGGCAATTTGGTCAAACACATACTGGATAAAAACTTACTTATCTGGTACAATAGGCTCAACATCACCTTCCGTGCATTATCTGGTAAGGTATAACATTTGGATGTGTCTCATTTGTTGCTTAGCTGTAATAGCCAGGGAAGAAAGGTAGCATACGATACATGTGAAAAGCTGCACTGGTAGTGAAGCAGCTGCTATTTAGAGTCTATGATCTCATTGAGATACATTAAGTATCTAAATTCCCTGTACTTTACAAAAATTGTGTGCCTTGTGGACTCAGTCACATACACATCAGGAGACAGAGGGAATGAGAGTCACGGCAACAAATGAACTGATGAGGGGAGTCAGATTCTTGTTTGTTACAGCTGATATCAAGGCCTAAGGGTACAACAAAACCTTACGGCCTACGTCTGGAGTATACAATATTGCAATCTCATGGATTGTATCATTCCTCTCAACCTGTTTTTAATGATCACTCTTCACATCTGAGGAAGAACAAATGGGTCCAATGGTTTTTGGCAACTACGTACATCTTAGTTTCATTCAGATCATATTAGATTTGATTTGATTTATTATTGTCAGATGTACTTAAATACAGAGAAATGTTTTGTTTTGCATGCAGTACAGCAGATCATTACATACAAGAAATAAAGGTCATTGGGTGATTGGAAAAAGCGAGGATTACAAGATTATGGCTAAAACAAAGTTGTACAAAAAGCAAGATCAACATTAGATTTGAAATTTGAGAGGTCCATTCAGAGGTCCACTAACAGCAGGGAAGAAGCTGTTCTTGAACTTGTTGGTATGCATGTTTAAGCTTTTTTATCTTCTACCTGACAGAAGAGATTGGAAGAGATTATAACCGGGGTGGGAGAGACCTTTGACAATATTGGCTACATTTTCATGGCAATGAGAAGTGTAGATGGAGTCATAGAGATGTACAGAATTGAAAATATGATGCTGGATAAACACAGCAGGCCAGGCAGCATCCGAGGAGCAGGAGAATCGACGTTTCGGGTATAAGCCCTTCTTCAGGAATCAGGATTCCTGAAGAAGGGCTTATGCCCGAAACATTGATTCTCCTGCTCCTCGGATGCTGCTTGGCTTGCTGTGTTTTTCCAGTATCACATTTTTCAACTCTGGTCTCCAGCATCTGCAGTCCTCACTTTCTCCTCATAGAGATGTACAGCATGGAAACAGACAATAGACAATAGACAATAGGTGCGGGAGTAGGCCATTCAGCCCTTCGAGCCTGCACCGCCATTCAATATAATCATGGCTGATCATTCCTAATCAGTATCCTGTTCCTGCCTTATCTCCATAACCCTTGATTCCACTATCTTTGAGAGCTCTATCCAACTCTTTCTTAAATGAATCCAGAGAGTGGGCCTCCACTGCCCTCTGGGGCAGAGCATTCCACACAGCCACCACTCTCTGGGTGAAGAAGTTTCTCCTGAGCTCTGTCCTAAATGGTCTACCCCGTATTATTAAGCTGTGTCCTCTGGCTCGGCACTCATCCATCAGTGGAAATATGTTTCCTACTGCCAGAGTGTCCAATCCTTTCATAATCTTATATGTCTCAATCAGATCCCCTCTCAGTCTTCGAAACTCAAGGGTATACAAGCCCAGTCGCTTCAGTGTTTCAGTGTAAAGTAATCCTGCCATTCCAGGAATTGACCTCGTGAATCTACACTGCGCTCCCTCAATAGCCAGAATGTCTTTTCTCAAATCTGGAGACCAGAACTGCACACAGTACTCCAGGTGTGGTCTCACCAGGGCCCTGTAAAGCTGCAGAAGCACCTCTTTGCTTCTATACTCAATTCCTCTTGTTATGAAGGCCAGCATGCTATTAGCCTTCTTCACTACCTGCTGTACCTGCATGCTTGCCTTCATTGACTGGTGTACAAGAACACCCAGATCTCTCTGTACTGCCCCTTTACATAAATTGATTCCATTGAGGTAGTAGTCTGCCTTCCTATTCTTGCCACCAAAGTGGATAACCATACATTTATCCACATTAAACTGCATCTGCCATGCATCTGCCCACTCACTTAACTTGTCCAGGTCACCCTGTAATCTCCTAACATCCTCATCACATTTCACCCTGCCACCCAGCTTTGTATCATCAGCAAATTTGCTAATGTTATTGCTGATACCATCTTCTATATCATTAACATATATTGTAAAAAGCTGCGGTCCCAGCACGGATCCCTGCGGTACCCCACTGGTCACTGCCTGCCATTCCGAAATGGAGCTGTTTATCACTACCCTTTGTTTCCTATTAGCCAAAATTTTCAATCCAATCTAGTACTTTGCCCCCAATACCATGCGTCCTAATTTTACTCACTAACCTCCTGTGTGGGACTTTGTCAAAAGCTTTCTGAAAGTCCAGGTACACTACATCTACTGGATCTCCCTCGTCTATCAGAGTTACATTCTCAAAACATTCAAGAAGATTAGTCAATCATGATTTCCCCTTCATAAATCCATGCTGACTCTGTCCTATCCTGTTACTACTATCCAGATGTGCAGTAATTTCATCCTTTATAATAGACTCCAGCATCTTTCCCACCACTGAGGTCAGACTAACTAGTCTATAATTTCCTGCTTTCTCTCGCCCACCTTTCTTAAAAAGTGGTATAACATTAGCCACCCTCCAATCCTCAGGAACCGACCCCGAATCTATTGAACTCTGGAAAATAATCACCAACGCATCCACGATTTCCCGAGCCACCTCCTTCAGTACCCTGGGATGCAGACCATCAGGCCCCGGAGACTTATCAACCTTCAGACCTAACAGTCTCTCCAACACCAAATCCTGGCAAATATAAATTCCCTTAAGTTCAGGTCCTTCAGCCACTGTTACCTCAGGGAGATTGTTTGTGTCTTCCCCAGTGAACACAGATCTGAAGTACCCATTTAATTTCTCTGCCATTTCTTTGTTCCTAGTAATATATTCCCCTGTTTCTGTCTTCAAGGGCCCAATTTTTGTCCTAACAATTTTTTTGCCTTGCACATACCTAAAAAAGCTTTTACTATCCTCCTTAATATTCTTGGCCAGTTTACCTTCGTACCTCATTTTTCCTCTGCGTATTTCCTTCTTAGTAATCCTCTGTTGCTCTTTAAAAGCTTCCCAGTCCTCAGTTTTCCCACTTATCTTAGCTATGTTATACTTTTTCTCTTTTAACTTTATATGTTTCTTAACTTCCCTCGTCAGCCATGGCCGCCCATGCCTCCTCCTGGGATCTTTCTTCCTTTTATGAATGAACTGATCCTGCAACTTCTGCATTATACATAGAAATATCCGCCATTGTTCCTCCACGGTCATCCCTGCTAAGGTATTGCACCATTGAACTTTGGCCAGCTCCTCCCTCATAGCTCCATAGTTCCCTTTATTCAACAGAAGTACTATCACTTCCGACTGTACTTTCTCCCTCTCAAATTGCAGATTGAAGCTTATTGTATTATGGTCACTACTTCCCAATGGCTCCTTCACTTCGAGGTCTCTGACCAATTCTGGTTCGTTACACAATACCAGATCCAGAATTGCCTTCTCCCTGGTCGGCTCCAGCACCAGCTGCTCTAAGAATCCATCTCTGAGACACTCTACAAAGTCTCTTTCTTGAGGACCCTTACCATCCTGATTCTCCCAGTCTACCTTCATGTTAAAATCCCCCATAACAACTTTAGTGACATCTTTGCGACAGGCCAATTTCAGCTCCTGATTTAACTTACATCCGACATCCAGACTACTGTTTGGGGGCCTGTAGATGACTCCCAAGAGGGTCTTTTTACCCTTAGTATTTCGAAGCTCTATCCACACTGACTCTACATCCCCTGATTCTAGGTCCCCCCGCGCAAGGGACTGAATATCGTCCCTTACCAACAAGGCCCCTCTGCCCGTCAGTCTGTCCTTACGATAGCACGTGTAGCTTTGAATATTCATTTCCCAGGCCCTGTCCACTTGAAGCCACGTCTCAGTTATCCCCACAATATCGTATCTGCCAATTTCCAAAAGAGCCTCAAGCTCATCCATCTTATGTCTAATGCTTCGTGCATTCATGTATAGTATTTTTAATTTGTTACTGCTCTCACCCTTCCCATCAACCCTTATTTCACTCAACCTTACAGCATGATGCCTTTCCGAGTTTTCTGCCTCATTGATACAGTTGTCTTTCTTGACTTCTCTTGTTCTAACTTTCCCTTCAATTTCCTTTTTAAACATCCAGCTTGTCCCCTCCCCCCCGCTACTTAGTTTAAATGTAGCGGTGCTGCAGTAGAAAACCTGCCTGCCAGAATGCTGGTCCCTAACCTATTAAGGTGCAAGCCGTCTCTCTTGTAGAATTTATGCTTACCACAAAATATACCCCAGTGATCCAAGAACTTAAATCCTTGCTTCCTGCACCAGTTCCCCAACCACACGTTCAAGTCCATTATCTCCCTGTTTCTGGCCACACTAGCCCGAGGAACTGGAAGCAAACCGGAGATAACCACCTTGGACATCCTGCTTTTCAGCCTTCTTCCTAGTTCTCCGAAGTCTCGCTGTAGTATGTTCTTCCTCTTCTTCCCGACATCATTTGTGCCAACATGTACCACCACCTCTGGCTCTTCACCCCCTCATCCTTGAGGATTTCCTGCACTCTGTCTGCGATGTCTTTCACTCTAGCACCAGGAAGGCACCACAACATCCTTAAATCCCGTCTGCTGCCACAAAAAACCCGGTCAGTTCCTCTCACGATGGAGTCCCCTATTACCACGGCTCTGTGCGATGTCCGACTCTTCCGCACTGCCTCTGCGGCAACGTTTGTTTGACAAACTTGGCTGCCTTGCGAACTGGCAGTGTCATCAATCTCTGTTTCCAAAAGCTCCAACTTGTTCCTGACAGGTACTTTTCCCGGGGTCTCTTGCACCTGTCTCCTCTCCGCCTTCCTCATCGTCTGCTCTCTTCTGCTCTCTTCTGGCATGATTGGTGTAATAACATCGCTGAAGGTCTTGTCCAGAAAGATCTCGTTCTCTCGGATGAGCCTAAGGTCTTCGAGTTCTTTCGTCAGCGCTGCAATATGCTCAGTCAATTGCTGAATGTGCACACATTTTCCACACATATACGAGCCAGACACACCAGAGTCGTTGACCTCCCACATCAAGCACGTAGCACACTGAACCAGCTGGGCAGTCATGTCTTCACCCTCTTCAACTGTGGTGTAATCACTTCACACAACCTCCTTATCAAAGATTCGTGAGCTGAAGCCTCACTCTTCAATCTAAACTTCCTTCGACCCTCTTTTTGTGGCATGTCTGTGGACTCTTAATTAAGGTTAGAGGAGGAGGGAGGGAGGGAGACCCTACTTTGTAGGACCTGGGATTTAGAACACACCCACTCTAATAGCAATCACTTACCTTCCCGACCGGCTTTGCGCTCCATCTGAACTTCCGCCCAGCTCCCGCCGCTCTCTGCTGCGAAAAGACCGTTGGCGTCGAGGTAAGTTCTTTATATAGCAATCACTTACCTTCCCGACCGGCTTTGCGCTCCGTCTGAACTTCCACCCAGCTCCCGCCGCTCTCTGCTGCGAAAAAGTCCAACCCGTCCATGCCAACCAGATATCCTAACTCAATCTAGTCCCGCTGCCAGCATCCGGCCCATATCCCTCCAAACCCTTCCTATTCATACACTCATCCAAATGCCTCTTAAATGTTGCAATTGTACCAGCCTCCACCACTTCCTCTGGCAGCTCATTCCACACACTTACCACCCACTGTGTAAAAAAGTTGCCCCTTAGGTCTCTTTTATATCTTTCCTCTTTCACCCTAAACCTATGCCCTCTAGTTCTGAACTCCCTGACAGCAGGGAAAAGACTTTGTCTATTTACCCTATCCATGTCTCTCATAATTTTGTAAACCTCTATAAGGTCACCCCTCAGCCTCCGACGTTTCAGTGAAAACAGCCCTAGCCTGTTTAGCATCTCTTTATAGCTCAAATCCTCCAACCCTGGCAACATCCTTGCAAACCTTTTCTGAACCCTTTCAAGTTTCACAACATCTTTCTGATAGGAAGGAGACCAGAATTGCACGTAATATTCCAACAGTGGATTAAACAATGCACTATAAACCACAACATGACCTCCCAACTCCTGTACTCAATACTCTGACCAATAAAAGAAAGCATACCAAATGCTTTCTTCACTATCCTATCTACCTGTGACTCCACTTTCAAGGAGCTATGAACCTGCACTCCAAGGTCTCTTTGTTCAGCAACGCTCCCTAGGACCTTACCATTAAGTGTATAAGTCCTGCTAAGATTTGCTTTCCCAAAATGCAGCACCTCGCATTTATCTAAATTAAACTCCATCTGCCACTTCTCATTCCATTGGCCCATCTGGTCAAGATCCTGTTGCAAATCTGAGGTAACCCTACACCTCCAATTTTGGTGTCATCTGCAAACTTACTAACTGTACCTCTTATGCTCACATCCAAATCATTTATGTAAATGACAAAAAGTAGAGGATCCAGCACCGATCCTTGTGGCACTCCACTGTCACAGGCCTCCAGTGTGAAAAACAACCCTCCACCACCACCCTCTGTCTTCTACTTTTGAGTCAGTTCTGCATCCAAATGGCTAGTACTCCCTGTATTCCATGAGATCTAACCTTGCTAATCAGTCTCCCATGGGGAACCTTGTCAAACACCTTACTGAAGTCCATATAGATCACATCTATTGCTCTGTCCTCATCACTCCTCTTTGTTACTTCTTCAAAAAACTCAATCAAGTTTGTGAGACATGATTACCCATGCACAAAGCCATGTTGACTATCCCTAATCAGTCCTTGCCTTTCCAAATACATATACATCCTATCCCTCAGAATTCCCTCCAACAACTTGCCTACCACCGACATCAGGCTCACTGGTCTATAGTTCCCTGGCTTACCCTTACCACCCTTCTTAAACAGTGGCACCATGTGAGCCAATCTCCAGTCTTCCGGCACCTCACCAGTGACTATCGATGATAAAATATCTCAGCAAGAGGCCCAGCAATCACTTCTCTAGCTTGACTCAATGGATGGAAGATTGGCTTTTGTAATGGACTTGACTGTGTTCACAACTTTCTGTAGTTTCTTACAGTCCTGGGCAGAGCAGTTGCTTTATCAAGCCATAAAGCATCCAAATAGAATGCTTTCTATGGTGCATCTGTAAATGCTGGCTAGGATCCATATGGACATGCCAAATTTCCTTAGCCTTCTAAGGAAGAAGAGGGGTTGTGTGCCGTCTTTATCATTGCATTTGGTATATATCCCTTCCTACTTTGATAATTGAAGGAGAGAGCAGTAGATTAAAATGAACTATTCCCTCTGGGACAGAAGCATTGAGGACAGAACAGTTTATTTAGCAGCCAGATGCAGCCTACAAAACCAAATTAGTCATTTTCAGGCCCCGTGTTGGGGGTTCTTGTCTTTAAATGCTGGGTTGGCCTGACCAGTGGGTTACTCATGACCAGTGCAAGTAAAGTGTGTCTCCACATTCCCATCACACAGTACGCAGGGTAACGGTGACACAATATCTGAATATTGGGTTGAGGTACTTGCCTATTATGCAAGTGGGAATGGCAGATCTCCATTGTAAATGGTCAAGCTAGCAAAGAGTAAATTTGCTCATGTAGTCATATCAGCTTTTTTTCACTAGTTCATGGTCCAGTCCAGCATTCATTGCCTATCCCTAAATGCCCAGAGGGCAGTTAAGAGTCAACTACATTGCCGTAAATCTGGAGTCACTTGTAGGCCAGACCAGGTAAGGATCATAGTTTCCTTCCCTAAAGGACATTAGTGAAACTAGATGGGTTTTTCTAACAGTTGACAATGGATTCATGATCAATCATTAGACTCCTAATTCCAGATTCTTACTGAATTCAAATTTCACCATCTGCCATGGTGGGATTTGAACCTGGGTCCCCAAAACATTATCTGGGTTTCTGGATTAACAGTCCAGTGATAATTCCTCTAGGTTATTGTTCCTCCATTCACCAAGGGTCTATAAATACTAAAAGGTTCCTTGGTATTAACGTGCAATATAAAATTACCACACCTACAACATAAGCAGCAGGAAAGAATTGGGATGCGTAAGGCTAATCAAACTTATAATACTGGGTTGATGTACATAATTTTCATGAACTGATGATATTTCCAGCTTCACTTACTGAATGTGTTTAGGATTTCCAATTATTTTCCCATCATCTACTTGATAGAATATTTACATAGGCTGCAATGGCAATTGAACTGTGAGGTAAGGCTTTTAAATCATGCCACCTGTTCATCGTCGGTATTGTTGAAAAGAACAAGAGGGAACTGCTTCTAATTGCAACTTATATAAAAAATACTTGGTACACTCAGATAGTGAATTGTTTCAGTTAGTATAATGTCATAAAAACCATCTGTATGTAAGGTAGCAATAAAGATTTTTATCAGTCAGTACACAGATGCTGAAGTGCTATATTTGTTTAAATAAAGCAAAGACCTTGCCTTGAATGAGAGGTCAATATCCATTAAATGCCTAGAGGCCTAGAGAAGAAAAACTTCATTTATTATGAGTGGTTGCAGGGAGAAGAAAGCCTTCAGTACACATCGTATTTAAAGGGACATTGTCTTCGGGAGAAAGAAAATTTGGGAACTTTTTTGTTTGTTTGTTTGGGAAGGGAAGGCAGCCAGAACAGTTGGCAGCAGGGACGGATGCCTTCAACGAATTTTGTGAGACAGATCCCCTTGTTTCATTTCCATATATTCCTGCAGGCAGGGTAAAGTGTACAGAGAGATCAGCTGGGAGCTCCAAGGTTCAAAATTTGAACAAGTCAGCAGTTCTTTTGTAACGGCTGGATGAAGGCTGCTTCTTTCCAAGCTTCATGTAATGAGGGATACTTTGGCGCTTGGCTTGGATTCTTTGGAGATTCTGCTGCAACAGGACAATCCTTTCATTAACTACAAATTAGATCCCTATCAAAACAGAACAGAAAATGCAAGTGTGAACTTATTGGAATCAAAAAGACTTTATTCTTAAAAGTATTTGGACTAGCAGGAGAACAGCTAAAGTAACTGGACCTTCTTTTGTATACAAACATGATCCTTCTCCATTGAAAGCATCCATTAATGGAGTGGAATTTGTTCTGCACTCCAAGACACAGCATCCAGAGACCATCTATTCCTTTCACATTACTCATAAAAAGGATGACAGTCAAATTTTTTGTAATCTCTTGTACATAGCAGTTAGCACTCACAAATTAAATTGTCAAAAGAAGTACCATGCCATCTACCTAACAAAGCTTATCACTGGAGGCGGTGATCAAAACACAGGGGTGCAGTGTGTGTGGGTAGTTGATAATATCTTGCTAAATGTGTTCTGCTTACAGGCCAACACTGTTCACAATGAATAACAATGTACATCTAGTTGTGGTAAAGTGCCCCAAAGCACTTTACAGGAGTATTATCAAACAAAATTTGACACCAAGTCTCACTAGAACAGATTGGTCAAAGGGTCAGCTTTTAATTACAGGGAATGGACCAGCATAGGCAAGGGAGCAATCATTAAACAGCTCATCCAATAAGAAACCATTGACGCAGACAATCTTTTTTCAGCAAGTATTAGTGAAGGTGAATTTGAGGGCAACAAGATTTCTCCATTAATTATCCTCTTGCTGCATTCACTTTTACCAAGAACTGTCCTTGTTCAGCCGACCTGTGACCAGCAAAATATGTTGCGGTGTAACCTCTCGTTAAAGGTGTTATCTTGAGGATGCATCACAAATTTTCATCCCATGGTGCACTATATTTGATGTAAGCAGCAGGGGTCTTGCCCAAAAGAGATCCATAAACTACTGAAGAGGTTCATAGTGTCAATCCGGGCACTTTACTGGGCAGCAGTGCGGCACCTCAGACATGGAAATCCTGCCATCCAAGAGCTGCAGGCACATCACTTCTGAAAGCGTGGTATGACTTCTGAAGATACTATGCCTATCTGAAACCCAGGATCACCAAGGGATGAATGGTACATCACTACCTGTTACTGGGGCATCGCCACTGGGACAAGATGGAGCCCTAAGGTGACCACTATTTGCCTCAGTTGGTGATGGGTCAGGAAGCGCTGCTATTGACTTAACCAGAACAGCGGCAGGAAGGCAGAGGCGTCCCCGGCCCACCCTTCTGCAGCCAAACGTATGACAGAAAAGCACATCAAAACCTGCCTGAGGTGAGAACAAATGGAACTGCAGAGGCTGACACATCACAGCAACTTGCAAGAAGCACTTCCCACACGTTCATCACAAGTACAGATATTAGATGCTGCAGGACGCCTTTATGTTAGTGTAGACTGTGGTTTCAGCATTATTTAGAGCGTGAATGGTTACAGGATAGTGGAAAAAAAGCTTGCATTTATATTCAGGACATCCCAAATCACTTTACAGTCAATTCATACTTTTGAAGTATAATTCTTGTCGTATTATAGGAAACACAGAAACCAATTTGCACACAATAAAGATGAACAAATAGCAGTGAGATAATAACCAGAAAGTCTGTTGTAATGTGGATTAAGGTACATAACTGAGGAAGACTCCATAAAGAACTCCTCTGCTCTTTATAGTCACATCATGAGATCTTTTATGTCCATTAGACTTATGTAGAGTAAGTGGAACCCCTCTCAATCAAAGACATTACCTCTGAAATTGCAGCCCCGCTTCACCAGCATATCGTCTGGATTACGGGCTTAAATTTCTGCTGGAGGGATTGAAACCACAATCTTCAATGGCAGGAGTACCAAACATAGTTCTAATGAATGAGGCAGCATAGCCTTAATCCCCAAGAAGATATCAATCCAATTGATAATAAATTGGTCACGTGTTAATGACTTGAAATTCCTCTGTGTTCAAGGAAAAGTAAATTGAGAGCCACAGATGTACCATCAATAATGTCTTAGACTCTTGAGAAATCCGCAACATGAAAGTGAAGTGAGCTTTCCATTGGGAATGCATGAATGTGTTAGCCCACGCTAACAAGACAGCTGTCGAATCTAGATGCATCAGTACTCTGCCAGTTGCAAACACTTGGCATGTATCCCCCTGATGTTAGATTCAGAAAAGCATACCTATAGACATGTATCATGTCTTCAGAATGTCACATGTTGCAGCCAATTGATTACTTTTGGTATTCAGCCATCATTGTTATGGAGGGACACACAGTCACAATTTGCACACAGCAAGATCCTACATACTGCAAAGGATTGAATCACCTCCTCATTAGTGAGGGAGCATGTTGACAAAGATATCAAAAACTCTCATATGCTGCTGGTGCATCGGAGCCAGATTTCAGTCTCATTTTTCCCTTAATACCTAAATCTATATCAATTCTCTACAATCATTAAGAGTTGCACAACAATGACCTGCGAGTTATGCAAGCTCTGTAGTTCCTGGCTTATTTCTGTATTGTTTTTTTTTGA